>NW_028254411.1:0-67629 GCF_964263255.1 Lissotriton vulgaris | reverse complement strand
TGAAGTGGCAACCTCTTTGAAGACTTAGGGCCTGATTTAGATGTTGGTGGACAGGTTACTCCATTACAATGGTGACGGATATCCAGTCTGCGTTAAATATAAATCCCATTATATCCCATGGGATTTACATTTCGGCACGTAATCCAAGAGAAATTCAATATTTATTTTGCAACGTAGAGAGCAAAAAACAAGATTCATAAATAAATCACACTTAATACTGAGTTCAAAAATCAAACCAAATTTTATATATCAAAATCATCCATGGCATATACAAAAGTGTCTATAGAAGTGCTCATGTGCACAGTCATAAGATAGGAAAGTAAAAGGAATAAATGAATGCTCACACAGTAATCAAAGTTCAACATCCATGACTCCCTGTTCAAAAATGGGTGCTGACTCAATCAAAACCACACCCTTCAAAGGTACACACATGGTCAATCCAGGCTTGGATGGTCAAAATTGTTGACGTTTCGATCCAACTGTTGCATGCGGTAGATTAAGCCCTTTTATGCGGGTCTTCATCAGGGCGGTAGAGAGTGGGGTGGTTTACATAAGGCAACCTAAAAAAAGACACACTTAATTTATTCGAAAGTGGGTCCCATTAAAAACATTTGCAGCGCCATTAGTACACAGAGGTGCTGACCTCACAGCATTGCAGCCGCTCCACCTGTTGGTAAAGGTGTATCTTCCCTCTTGATCAGAAATACGATTAATAAAGTCTTCCACATCTCAATCTGTGATATATAGAGAAGTATAAATACCATAAGATAGCCATAACAAATATAATATCAAACACGTGGTTGACTACCTAAGATGCAGGTTAATTTCAAACATACGAGGAACCTACCTCTTCACTTGGGCGACCCCTTGAGGATTCAGCTAGATAACTAGCAATTGTCCATTAGTGACGGCTGTAAAATAAAAGAACGATAAAGCGTCTAAAACAGACCGCTTATATGGAGCAACAGCAACATTTAAAGACTGAAGAGCAACCACACTCACCAAGTGGTTCAGTGAACTTCAGAGATAGGCTTTCTAGGAGGCTGCACAGGGTCAGGAAATTCATTCGAAAGCGGCCGCATGTTGATGAATGAATCATAACACGGAACTGAAATTTGTAAAAAAAAACATTGATCAGAGGGTAACAAGCGCTGTGCTCACTCGAGAGCTTACCTCTGCTGTGGTCCCAGGTGGAGTGTCCGTGCAAGCCGGAGCACACGGTGAGCAAGAGAAGTCAAATGTGCTTGCATGTACGTGACATGTGCACGTTGACTCCAGTATGGAAGCGGAGAGCTTAGTCTTTGTTCTTGGTAATGTTACAGTGTAGAGGCCTGTCTTGAAACCTCCTCACATCCACTGAGATCCACGGCAACTGTATCCAAATTGTGCATCCATCCACACTCTCTCATATTTAACCTGAATCCAAGCAGGAATAATCAGGAAAATATTTGGATCTCTACTTGCACAAACAGGTGAGATATTTACATTCATAGGTAAAAGACACCAGTGAATGTTTCAGGAAAGCTGAAACAGTGAAAAGGGAAAAATCAATTGATTACTTCATATGCACTATGCATGAACATTCACTGCACAGTTCCCTACAATGATGGATTGGGAGCAGCGGAGTGGACTATTCGAAACCAGACCATAGATAGAGAACATCCTACTTCCCTTCTAGAACCACGACACTTCAGCCACCATAAAAAGTTTGAAAAGATCAATGCCTACTAACTCCACCTGAGAGGAACATACATAGGTGTTTTATACAGCACCATCCTATGCTAATATCTTTAAGTGTAAGTTTGATCATGCCACCAGTCAGACCCATCTTCAGGGCCACAGGGTCTTGGTGGTTGAGGTAATTTGACACTGTTGTCCTGGTCTCCATTCTACTATGGCTCTGTAGACTGTACAAAGCAAACCACGTCCCTCTTTCACTCTCAGGATAAGAAGTTTGAGCAGTCAAGGGCTCCTCAAGTAGGCAAAGTGGGTGGGGTTAGATCAGAACTCAACAACCAACCAAAGACTCAATAAGGTACTGTCTAAACATTCCTTACACAATCATATACTCAACGTGTCGGCAGAACTCTAGACACGATGGGTCAGTAGACCTCACTGTCCTGGACAGAGAAAGAGCTCTGGTCACACTAGTGATTCATGAATTCCCAGTACGCTGCCACTACCGGTCCATACGATTCACCCTGGACCTAGGGGCGGCTTTGTGCACCACTCAACGTCACAAAACAGGTTCCTTATATCACCGTGGAGACACCTAAGCATTGGTACGTGCTAAATTAGCATGGTGCCAAGTCCAAATGATAAGTCACTGTAACAAGTTCACATGCAGTTGGGCACTCAGGGCAGAGGTACCCACCGGTTAACCATGCAGGAGACATTCCTGGCCCAACACCTACATACGGACAAAGGATGAGTGGAACTTGGGACTTTTCCTACACTTATGATTTGTTGACATTACACAGGAGTGAAGCAGCCCTAATTAAGACTATAGAAGGATTGAATCAAAGACATCCAAAGATTATGTTGAAATGGAAACAGAGCCAAAAAGTTGTAACATTCTTAGATGAGAATGCAAGCTATGTAGAAGATTCATTGCAAACACAAGGGGGTATCAAACACACAGATTGGAGCTACATTTCAATAGTTTCCACAATTGGTCTCCAAAGAAAAAAATGCATTTCTCTCAATTGATTAAAACAAAATATCTTATTACAAAACCAAATATTCAAGACAATGCAGAGCACATATTGGCAAAGCTGACAGAACTGTGTTGTGTGTTCTCCTAAGTTCCAAGAACTGCTATGGAAATGTGTTCTTATTGACCCCAAAGAAATGTTTGGTTTTGGCCTATGTCTTTGTTTCAGATTGATGAGGGCCTGGCAACTTCCTCAGCAGCAATATTGTTCTATAAAAAAACATAGCACGAAAAAAGCAAGCATTGGCAACGTCAAAAGGCTAGCAGGCAATGCCAGAACTGTCAGCGTTGCCAATATGTGCTCTGCATTGTCTGGAATATTTGGTTTATAGCACTGGTTTTTGGAGTGGTGTTCAGAGTTTTTCAATAGACAATTACTGCTCGTCATGTTGTCAATTATTTCCTTACTTTCTAAATTATTTATATGCTATAGCCTTAGTCTAATGTCTTTCTCATTATTTTTTCAAAATATAAATACTTATGTTCTTGTAACATAACATAAAATGGAGGGTAGTGTAAGCCTGGCTGGCTTTGTGGGCCAGGAGGAACTAGAAAAATCATTTACTAATAAATGAATGATACTGAATTGTCTGCAGGGCGCCACAGCCAGGGTGTCCAGAAGGATATTCACTTAGACCTAAAAAACTGAATGCAGGTGCGTAGCTGTGTGTCTATGGTGAATGGATGGGTGGGTGGATGGATGGATAAATGGGTGGGTGGATGGATGGATAAATGAATCATTCGACCGAGGCAAAATGGACAAAACACATAGAAAATAATATTTTTTTTTAATTAAAATACAAAAAATGAAATAACGCATAAAATAATTACAATTAAAAAAACAGAACAGATGATAACTTCTGGCTGCATTAAAACCCCCCGTAGAGAGGAGAACCCGGGACAAAGGAACTGGTCATTGCAGGCAGAGCCGGAGGCCCTGGGCAGCTGCCAATACCGCCCATGCCTAGGACCGGCCCTGATTGCAGGTTCTCCCAGGGAGTTTACCTTGTAATCCCGGTTAACTCAAAGGGAGACACAGTTCAAGTCCTGGCATCCTCCACGGAGTTAAGAAGGGAGGCGTAACCAGGGCCATTGCCTCATGGAAGCGCACCCTTCGCGTCTTGCAACACGCACCAGCAGTGGTTTGCAGTTGTGTGTGGGTCGTGACGTCAGGTAAGCACAAGAGACGCTGCCTTGCATCACCCTCACTAGGACGTGTCGAGCCAGGTGACAGCTCCACTCACCTGTGATACTGAGGGACACACCCCGGGTGGGCCCGGAAGCTTCTTCCTGGAATCTGGGCGCTGCTTCAGGGGTCCCCAGAGGGGCTGATGCACCATCGCCAGATTGATGGCTGTGCAATCTTTGCTTTTATCCTCTCTTTAGTATCATTCCATCTTCACACTAAATTTGATGCAAAATTAAAACACAATGTGCAGGTTCCACAGGTGTCGTACATCAGGTTGCATTGTTTTCTAGCCTTCATGCATATCCAGCACCTTTTTTAATGTCTTTATTTTCATACTCTATCACTTTCATTGAAGAAGCTTTAATCAGCTTCTTTAACCACTTTTCAAGGAGGAAAGGGGGTCGTACTGCTCCTGATTTCACCTGCGTGTACGAGCTCAGTGTTTTTCCTGCTTAAAAGTCCCGCACGACAAGGCAGTGTTTGGACATGTAGCACCAGGAACGAATCTGAGGGGAGGGAATATGCAAATGAAGGTTGGTTTGTCTTGAGAGTGTAGGATTGTGTGATGTAGTCTAGTGGTTGGGGGGTGGAGTTAAAGGGAGGAGCAGGAACGGGAGGAGCCAGGGACAGGAACCAGGGCAGTTAGAGTAGGGACAGGGACCGAGCAGGAAGCATTAAATAAAGCTCCAGTAAACTACAACCATCGTCTGTGATTATTTGTAGCACGATGCTACAACTGGCGACGAGGGTGGGATGAGGTGACCTGCCATCCCCTGCAGAATAAGAAAGAAGCCCTGTCCCGGGCACCAGCAAGGACGTGGTCGCCGTTGCGATCCATGTGCCCCCACGAAGCCGCCGCCTACAGCCATAGGCCAGCGGTAAATGACCTGCTCCACGATCAGGCGATCGTGTAGAGCCCCTGCAAGAGCTGCGGGAGTGCAGCGCCGGCGCTCGGACACCCGACGATTTTCGCGCCAAAAGTCGCGAGTGCAACCAGGAGATTGCGGTGGCCAAGAAGGAGCTGAGAGCCCACCTCAGCCCTTCTGAAATGCCTCGAGGAAGCGGGGAGAGTCCGGGAGAGCAAGGGACCCCTGCGGAGGCGCAGGAGTGAAAGCGCTGATTCTGCCAACGTCGGGTCTCACCCCCGATGCGTGGGGAACGGCACGCGACGGGAAGGAGAGACCGGAGCATGTTCCTGGCCTACCTGAGGGTGAGAGCAGCCTGGATCCTGAAGCTGAGGCTGTGCAAGTGCTTCTATCCGTAGGAGGAACGCTCGGTGAGTGCCCTGTGAGACCGAGTGAGCCGGAAGTGAATGAGACCTCGTGGGTGCTGAGAACTACTTTGTGGCGGCCATTTTAGAGTCAGGCGGTTTATAAGGACACCCCTGTGAAGTGCATGGGCGGCCATCTTGGAGTCAGCCAATCTCCAGTTTGACGAAAACAAGCATTGGCACCTGTATTGAATCAAGCATTAGCAAATGCAAGAAAGATAAAAGAAAACAAGCACAGACAAGTGCAACAGGTAGATAGAAGTAACAAGTGAACACAAATAAGCACAAGCAAATGCGAGAGGTGCAACAAGAAAACAAGCACGAGGGAACAGAAGAGAAAGACGTCAAACAAGCCCGAGCACATGCAAGAGGTGCAGTAAGAAACACACACAAGCAAATGCAAATTTCACGTACGAACAAACACGAGCAACCGCAAGTCTTGAAGGAAACCAGCACTGGTGGATGGAAACGAACAAACATTGACAAGTTCAAAGTGGCAGCAATCCAACAAGCATTGGTAAATGCGAGAGACAGATAAAGGCAATAAGTAAAACCACAACAGCACAACAAGCACAAGCAAGTACAGGAATTCACAATAAATAATCACAAACAAAGGTAAAGAGAAAACAAGCATTAGTAATAGAAATGAAACAAGGATGTATACCTACAAATGAACAATAAGGAACCAGTCTTGGCAAACCTAAATGAACAGATATTGGCAAAAGAGAAGGAGCAAACATTGATACACACAAGCGAACAAGCCGTGGCAGGCGCAGTGAAAGAATACGCATCAGCCTGATGAAATAAGCACCATCGAATGCCATAGACAAGCAAAGTAAACGGTGAACACAAACACGCACTAATACAGGTGACAAGGAAGGGAATGAACAAAAGCAACTGTTAGCAACGAGTACTGGCACCTACACGATTCACAGCGCGCCAAGCACAAGTCGGTGCCAGAAACAAGCGAAGATTGCACTGAATATAAACAAGCACGGATGACCACAAGCTCCGAAGTCAGCGAGCACAAGCAAATGCAGATCCCGAAGGTAATGAGTACGAGCAAAAGACAAGCGCCAAAGTAAACGTTTGGCACCACATGCAGACAAACAGTTAAAGGTAACGGGAGCAGAGTGAACAGCCCTGTGACCGGAGCAGATCAGAATCTTCCTCCCTCATGGCAGCGGGAAAAGCACCTCAACGGTCTAATCCCTGCATTGAAGTGCCTCCCCCAGTGACACAGACTGACACTCGGAGTTTGGGTCTCGAATGGAACCGGTGGCTGGAATCACTAGGTGATTTTCTTGAAGCTATTGGGGAGCGAAGAGATAGAAAATGTCTGATACTCCTCCTCCAGCTAGTAGGTCGTGAGGGCCGACGTTTGATTAGAACATTTCCTGAAAAGGACACAGAGACCTATGAAAGACTCCAAGAGAAGCTACTTGCCCATTTCCATGCATAGGCGGACGTAGATCATGCTCGAATCGCATTCACCACAGCACGGCAGGAACCAGGAGAACCATTGTCTAAATTCATCACCCGGTTGCAAAGTTTGGTACCTTGCTGCTACTTCAATACATTTACGAATGAAGAAGCAGTTCGGCGTCGGTTAATCGAAGGCTGTTCAAGCGCAGACACAAAGCGCAAGATTCTTCAGGGGCAGTGGTCGCTAAAGAGAATCATCAGAGGGGCCGAGGTTGGAGTGCGGGTCAAAGCAAGAGACTTATCAAAAGACGTGCACCAAAATGCAAGACACGGATGTCTGGAAAGAGGCACCCCTCATGTCTGGGGACAAGGCCCAGGAAACAAACAAAACCGAAAGGAGGGAGGGTGAAGGCAGACCAGAGCCAAGACGAAAGAAGAGACAAATCGTCATGGAATACTCCAAGTCAACAATTCAAAAGACCAGGATGAGTCAGGATTGCGATAGCGGCCCTGATACAACCTCACGGAGTTATTCAACCTCAAGGAGTCAGTCAACAGATGGTGGTACTGATACAACCTCACGGAGTTACTCAACCTCAAGGAGTCAGTCAACCGATGGTGAAAACGGTTATGAAGCAGATGAAGTGTCAAGTGGGACAGATCACACCCATGGACAAGATGGCAGCCTGCCCAACAAGAGGGCAAGAAAGACAAACTACAAAAGATGGGACCAATCCAGGCAACACCGGAAATCGGCACATGAACATCCCCGGGCATCCTCCCACTATTCACCAAAGTCTGTAGATGAGTATGAGGAAGCATCAAGCAGTGAGACGCATCACCCCAATGGCACGGACGTCAGAACACCCAACAAGCGAGAAGAAGAAACTACCCACATGAGGAGTGGTAAGCCACTCAGACACCGAAAAGGGAGAGGCATGTGCACTCAAGACAGTTATGACATTGAGAAAACGGAGAAGAGACAATCGATGTCCCGTGAGAGGGGTAAAGACCAAATGTTCCAGGATCAAACTAAAGAAGTAAACGTGTGGTTAGCAAACAACCTCTCCACCGCAACAACATAGAAGACACATAAAGAGACGTACCCAAAGGAATGTCCTGCAGATAGCTCCGACTCCAGGAGCATATCATCACAGACTACCAACTCAATGAACTTACCAGTTAAGACGCCCTCAAAAGAACGTTCTCAAAGGGAATCGGCGAACGACTCCTCCGATTCGGAAAGCATGTCTGTCCGATCACTCGGGTCAACAAAATCATGGTCCCCACCACGTTCATGGCATCAATCACCCGAACGCACAATAGAACCCAAGGACAACATGTCATGTCAGTCATTGCCATATCAAGACATGAGCCATATACCGTCACCCCTGATGGGGTCAGCGAGGCTGACTCAAAGAACCGACGGAAGGAAAACAAAGAGATGGGACAGCATCTACCAGGTGGAAAAGGACTATCCTGTCACCCTGCGAGGAGGAACAAATGTGGTGACAGAGATAGCTTGTCACCGAATGAGAGAGAAACAGGTACATGACCGGAGGGTCAAGGGGTTCGCCAGTCTCAAACATGAGTGGGAGTGGGAGAGACAAACAGAGGCAGCAAACGAGTCCAAGAATCAAGCCAAGACACCCATTTCAGATAATACATTAACGTCTGGCATGCCTGACGGTGAACAGAAGAACAGTGCTGCTCCCAACCTGACAAGACAAAGAGGAATAACCTTACAGGTGGGAGCTCCGAAGAGAACCAAAACATCGTCCACTCCTGACTGCCACTGCCGAGCTGAGCCAATAGCAGTCCCACAACTAGTAAGAACCATGACAACTGCGGAACTGGAGAATAAGCATCCCACACGCAATGGGTTGCATTCTCAAAAGTGCACTCCCGTAGTCAAGGACGCCTTGGTTAAGACAACGGAAAGGTTGACCAAAGTCAGGACCACCATGGATTCAACACTACTGATGCTTGAAGAACAGGCTGTCCGCCAACCCGTGTGGTGGATTGAAGAATTGCGAACACTGTGGAAATTAAGTTCATTTTGTTAAGAAAGGGGGAGATGTAGGATTGTGTGATGTAGTCTAGTGGTTGGGGGGTGGAGTTAAAGGGAGGAGCAGGAACGGGAGGAGCCAGGGACAGGAACCAGGGCAGTTAGAGTAGGGACAGGGACCGAGCAGGAAGCATTAAATAAAGCTCCAGTAAACTACAACCATCGTCTGTGGTTATTTGTAGCACGATGCTACAGAGAGTTAAGGGAGAATTAGTGGGGTGGGGGAGACTTGATGGGCCTTTGACAGTGGCGGCTCCATTTGTCTCATGTGGGGGGCACAGAGGATCGCTGAAATATCCCTCCGCTTCAATCTATTGCCTCGAAATAAACAAGCATTAGCAAAACCAATAGGTCTCGCCTATGTAAGAGCTATTGGCTTTGCCCATGTCTTTTAGCATGTTGTAGAGTAGCATGGCTAAGGGGCCCATGCATTGAGCTATTTTGCGATTGTAAACAGTGCAAATCGCAAAGAGCATCTGTTTGCAATTGCAAAATAGCAGAATGCAATGCCTTATTGAAAATTGCTAAATTTGTTAAAAATTCGATAAAATTTGCGATTCTCAATTTTTCAACCTTGAAATTGCGATTCCATATTTGTAAATTCGCAAATATGGATTTGCAGTTCAATGCATCAAAAATCGGAAATTGCGAATATTAAAAAAGGCGCAATTTTACACATGCAAAATAAGACCATTTCACATCAGGTGGTAACCAACTGAAAACTATTTAAAATGGCCCAGAATGCCTCAGAATGTTTCACAATGGCCGCGTTGTACGTCCTGGCAAGGAGGATGAGGATACAAGCTGCAGTACATAGAAGAAGGAGGATACAGGAACGCAGTTTTGGATTTTGCATTACATTGTTGGGCCAGACAGAGGAAGAGATAAATGAGAAATATAGTTTGAATGCAGACATGATCTATGATCCATAGCTGAATTGGATCCATTACTGCAGCGTCAGACTCGCAGAACACATGCCATCCCCGCTCATGTGCAGGTCCTGTGTTCACTGCACCTCCTAGCCTCAGTTAGCTTCCATGGTATAATAACTGCAGCAGGAGGTGTTTCCCAAAGTTCACTATCACGTTTCTTTAGCGCGTTCCTGGACGCTATGTTGCTGAGGATGCTCCACCACATAAGATTCCCAACTACCCCACAGGAATTGCTTGAAAGTAAAATGGACTTTTACGAGAAAGCCA
This sequence comes from Lissotriton vulgaris, assembly GCF_964263255.1. Lineage (NCBI taxonomy): Eukaryota > Metazoa > Chordata > Amphibia > Caudata > Salamandridae > Lissotriton > Lissotriton vulgaris. Next base: position 57,765 of record NW_028254411.1, on the reverse strand, counting down.
ACATCCCCTAGGTAATTGGTTTAATAGATGGGACACATGTAGGTATATGTCCCCCACAGTGAATGAGTACATTACCAGGAATAGGAAGTCATATCATTCACTAAACAAACAAGTCATATGCAATGCAAGGAACATCATCACAACATAGTGGCAAGATACCCAGGGAGTACGCATGATTCCTACATCTTCAGACACAGCGGCATACATATACGTCTTCTTGGGGGTGAATTTGGTGAAGCATACCTGCTTGGTAAACACATGTCACTCTGTTATGCAGATTATTATTTCCGTGTGAGACATAGCAGTGACTAATCTATTGGCTGTTACTCCATAGGGGACAGCGCATATGCTGTGCGCTCAATCATCTTGACACCATACCTGAATCCAAGTACACCACGTGAACAGCGGTTCAATGCAGCACACAGGACCACACGCAATGTGATTGGGGGGACCTGTGGACTACTGAAAAGTTGATTTCGCTGCATAAAACAGGCGGTGCATTGCAGTACAGGCCAGACACCTGCTGTAAAATTGTTGCCACTTGTGCCACGTTGCATAGCAACTGCCAGAGGTGAACCACTTGAACCATCGGATAGTGACCCGATGAGGACGACGAGAACATACACCCACAACAAGCGGGAAGTTCAGCAAGTGAAGCTGAAGGGAGACAGCGACGTGCAGAAATCACACAGAATTATTTGTGAGGTGGGTAGTTATCAAATCCAACACAACTAAATTCATTTAACTCAAAAATAAACATTAGTGTAATTACACACATGCCAAGCTAAAAAATTAGGATGTGTAAATATAATTGTTTGTCATGGTACTTTACATCAGTCCAGACAAATATAGTTTCAGGTTACCTCACCAAAAACAAATCCTGTGGACATGTCCAAACTATTTCCTGTGTCCTCACACGCCATTTGCCCGTTCTGGGCGCTCAGACACATCCCTTTGAAACCCCTCTGATACTGGTGTATTGCATGTGCTGCGCCTCCTTCATTCCGTCACTGGTGCCAAGCTGCTACTACGGCTGGAGGCATCCTAACTACTCCCCCCCTCATGACACTACTGGCAGCAACAGCATTGGTCTGCATCTGCTCAACAGCATTTGTGACTTGGATCAGCCCCCTGGCAACATCTCCGCAGCAATGGGTCATTTCCAACTGCATGCCTATTGCGCGTCGGGATAGTTGTGCAGTTGTTGTGCTAAGCCGGTTGATGGCCCTAGTGCACCCATCCAAGCATCCAAGAAAGTGGTGTTGCCTTTTGCCCTTGGACACCTGATCATCTTTCAATACTTTGCATAGGTCCCTGAGCGCTACTGTCATCTCACCAAAGTGTTCATTGGTTTCCCTGTGACCTTCCAGCACAGCTGTTGTGAGATGCTTGATGCTGTCACTCCCTCATGTTGCTTGCAAGAGTGGAAAGGTTTGCCTACATTGACCGCATGTATTTTACTTGCAGGGGCTGTACCCTTAACATGGCATTCTCTAGACCAGCGTAGGGCGTGGATCTCTCGCCTTCGTCAGCTCTCATCGTTGCAGCTGCCCTGTGTCTCCTGAGTCTTATCTTTCTACATTGCAGCTGTACACGTGGTCTTGATGTGGGTGTATTCACAGGCTGTGCTGTTGTAGGCTCGGGTTGTCCCTCATCCCCTGTTTCAAGTGCAGGCAATGGTGTCACTGTGATCCTGCATCTTTTTGGAGCTGGTGTTGTGGGTGCTGGTGAGACTGCAATGTCTTCTCCTGACCGAGACTCACTCTCTGGGGGTTCATGTCCTTCACTGTCCTCTGACTCCTGCTCAGGTGCATCTGTGATGTTGAAAAGGGCATACTTATTATCATATTGGACATGTTTATACATTTGTACATTGTTTTGTTAAATAAAGTTATGATAAAACACTGGGTGTGGAGACTGACTTGTTGGTCACAATTGATTGAAACTGTTCTCGTTTGCTACCCATCAGCCTTCCCATGTGGATTTGCTGACTGCAATTCCCATAATGCATTTGTGTGTTACAAGTAAAACATGGTCTGGAATACTATTTTCTAAACTAAGCCCGATCTGACTTATGCAGTTTGTTTGTCAATACTAGCATTTGGATGTTAATTTACATGCATCTTACCTTGAGAGGCACTGGGTGGTGCTGAGGAATCTATTGTAGTAACTCCAACAACTGCCTCCGGCAAAAGGGTGGACTCCACAAGGTCCTCCAAGGCTGTTGGTGATGTTTGTGTGGATGGTCCGCCTCCAGTTTATTTTTGCTTCAGCAAGCCTTTCTTTGGCCCGGCTCCGCAGGTCATACCACCTTTTGCGATAATCCGATATGCTGCACTGACTAACTCTCACTGCATTTATTTTTCGTTGGATTCTGAGCCGCAATTTTCTTTTTCAGACTCTGGTGACCTGCAGTGACCGTTTCCCAAACAGTTTTTCATGGCTCCTCAACACTTCTTCTATCACTATCTCCAAATCCTTTTCACTAAATGTCATTTTCCTTTTGTGCTCTTTTGTGGTGTTTCTGAAGCCATGCTGGTAACTGCACTTGTTTAAAAGTCCCAAAGTTTTCCAAAATGGTGTTCTCCAACAGTCTGCTTCCTCCTCCTCACTCTCAGCACACAGGTAACAGCATGGCTGTGGTCACTTCCTGCTTCTGACATCATTATGCTGAATTGTATTATGGGGCTCGCTGTTTGTGATTCACTAATAGCGTATTTGCAAAAATTGTGAGTCGATATTTCCAAATCGCAAACAGCGATTGCGAATAATACCGATTTGCAAACATTTAGTTATATATTTTATGAATTAAAATTTGCAATACGCAAATTGCGATTCAGTGAAAATCGAAATTTGGGAATCGAAAATCGCAATGTTGATACACCTGCCCCTATAAGTGAAAATAAGTTTTATAGAAGCTGTCAAAAAAAAGATATGTTGCAGGAAGGTGAGTAGCACTTTTAGCCATGCTGCAAAGTCACGGCTGGTAGGGAATGGGGGTTGGGGAGTTGGGGGCATGTTGGAGAAAAGTGAGGGGGTTAAAAATATATTTAAAAACTCACCTTTTCTGATGACTGCATCTCTCCTCTGTCTGCTTCTCGGCTCTACCTGACTCCGCTCCAGAAGTAGCAGCAGGAAGGTCCCGGGCACACAGGCTCCCCATAGCCAATAATCACAGTGCTGCAATGCAGCGTTGTGATTGGTCTGAGCGCCGTGGATCGGCACTCAGATAGGGACGGGGTGCCTGAGCATATTACCCACCCAGCTGTATTAGACAGCCTGGTCGGGAATATGCAAAGTGCACATGACTGCTTGGCCAGCCAATGCGGCCTTCCAAGCAGTCATGCGCACTTACTGTGCACAGTCCACTCCTCCTTTATGAGCCAACTGTCACACCCTGCCCGAACCCAGCCCTGCAGCAACAAAACAAAAACGATCATAACTTTGTTATTTTCGTTTTATTTTTCCCCTTTTAACTGCTCTAGGAGCATTGAGGCAATGCTCCTCTGCCTTAGCGAGGATCCGCCACTGATGCTGCACGGCAGCCACCCTGCTGTGATCTGTGATCTGGACGATTGGGTGTTGCATGCATGTGTCACGTGTGTTTGTGAATGTCCTGTTGTTTTGTAATCAGGACTAGATATTCATGAGGTCAACAAAAAAATAAACAATTTTTAAATAAAACATTTCCATTATATTTTTTGTTTTACAGGTAATTATGATTCCTACATTTTGATGAATGAGAAGCAGTAAATAAAGTAATACTGTTTCTTTTCAAGTTTACAATTTACCTTGGCTCATCAACCATAACCTCTTCCAGATTGGCCTCCTCTTATGCAGGTCCCAGAACCAGCTCTCACTGTACTGCTGTACCGCTCCTGCTCCTGTCTTCCCATTGCTTTTTCCCTGTTTTTTTAATGCTTTATCCTTGCTTTTTCCCTGTTTTTTAATGATTTCTACTTGCTTTTCACTAATTTTCCCTCATTCTACTAGCTTTTCACCATTTTTTGTGAGCCTTCTCCTTGCTTTTTCCTCATTTTCACTGCCATATCCTTGTTTTTCCCCTATCTTTGAGTACTTTCCCCTTGCTTTACCCTCATTTTCACTCTTTTCTCTTTGCATTTCACTAATTTTCTGCAATTTCTCCTGGCTTTCTCCTGTTTTCTGCAAGCCTTTTCATTGCTTTACCCTCATTTTCACTGCTTTCTCCTTGCTTTTTCCCACTTTTTTACTGCCTTCTCCTTGCTTTACTCTCCTTTTTATTACTTCCCCATGCTTTCTCCCTCGTTGTTGTGCTTTCTCTTTGTTTTACCCTCATTTTCATTGTTTTCTCTTTGCTTTTTTCCTTGTTGCAGTACCAGCCTGCCACTCATTTTTTCCACCTCCTGCCTAACCCCACCCACCACCTCCAAGAGACCCTCCCAGGAACTACTTAATGGAGTCCGCCGTGTGACGTATTAAACAAGTCCCGTCCCAGTTCTCCCGGTGCTGCTGCATCGTTCCTGCTCCTGTCTTCTCCTTGCTTCGTCCCTGTTTTTTGAGTGCTACCTTCTTGCTTTACCGGCGTTTTCACTGCTTTCTTCTGGCTTTTTCCACCATTTTTGAGTGCCTTCTCTTTGCTCGTCCCTCATTTTCACTGCTTTCTCTCTGCCCTTCCACCGTTTTTGAGCGCTTTCTCCTTGCATTACCCTCCTTTCTTTACTGCTTTCCCCTTGCTTTTTCCCTCATTTTTTCTGCTTTCTTCTTGTGTTCCCCTCATTTTCATTGCTTTCTCTTTTTTCCCTCATTGCTGTATCTGCCTGCCACTCTTTTTCCCGCCCACTCTCTCCAAGAGTCCCTCCTGCCTCCTAGGAACTAATTAATGGAGTCTGCATTGCGACCCCATTGAACAAGCTGCCAGCCCAGCTCTCCCCGTGCAGCTGCATTGCCTCTTGGACCCGTCCCAGTCTGGATTCAGATGAAACCACAGCACCAAGACTGCCCTCATCGCCACCATGGATGACATCAGGCGCCAACTAGACAACGGCAAAACATCTACCCTCATCCTCCTGGACCTGTCAGCCACCTACGACACGGTCTGCCATCGCATTCTAAAGACACCCCTCCTAGAAGCCGGAATCCAAGAGAAGGCTCTTTACTGGACCACGTCATTCCTCTCCGGCAGAACCCAGAGCGTCCGCCTCCCACCCTTCTGATCCGAAGTCACCGACATCATCTGCGGCACCCCCCAGGGCTCATCCCTCAGCTCAACGCTGTTCAACGTCTACATGGCCACCCTCGCACAAGTGGCCCGCCATCACGATCTCAACATCATCTCCTACGCTGACGACACCCAGCTCATCCTCTCCCTCACCAAGGACCCACACACCGCCAAAACCAACCTCCACGAAGGAATGAAGGCCGTCGCCGATTGGATGAGGAGCAGCCGTCTGAAGCTGAACTCAGACAAGATGGAGGTCCTCATCCTCAGACCCACCCCCTCAGCCTGGGATGACTCCAGGTGGCCGACCACACTGGGAACAGCACCAACACCCACCGACCATGCACGCAATCTAGGATTCATCCTCGACTCCTCCCTCTTCATGTCTAAGCAGGTCAACGCCGTCTCCTCCTCCTGCTACAACACCCTCTGCAGGATCTACAAGTGGATCCCAACCGAAACAAGAACGGGGACAAAGGCCCTCATCAGCAGCAGACTGGACCACGGCAACGCACTCTTTGCAGGAATCCCAGCTAAACACCTACGACGCATCCAAAACGCTTCAGCCCGACTGATCGTCAACGTCCCCCGCCACAGCCACATCACCCCCCACATGAGAGACCTACACTGGCTCCCCATCGACAAGAGGATCACCTTCAAGCTCCTCACCCATGCACACCAAGCACTCCACAACTCCGGACCAGCCTACCTGAACAACAGACTAAGCTTCCACACCCACACCCGCCAGCTCAGCTCCGCCAGCTTCGCCCTCGCTCCAGTCCCCCGCATCCAATGAACAACCTCCAGTGGCAGATCCTTCTCCTACCTCGCTGCCAAGACCTGGAACACCCTACCTACCCACATACGGTAGACCCAAGACCTATTCGCCTTCAGAAGACTCCTCAAGACCTGGCTCTTCGAGCAGTAGCAGCACCCCCCCTCCCCTCAGCGCCTTGAGTCCCTCACGGGTAAGTAGCGCGCTTTACAAGTACTCTGATTGATTGATTGATTGCTCCTGCTCCTATCTTCTTGTTTCTTCCCAGTTTTTTGAGTGCCTTCTCCTTCCTTTTCCCTATTTTTTCACTGCTTTCTCCTTACTTTTCCCCCATTTTCCCAAGCCTTCCCCTTGCTTTCCCCTCATTTTCACTGCTTTGTCATTGCTTTTTCCCTCATTTTTTGAGTACTTTCGCCTTGCTTTTTCCTTTTTTTCATTGTTTCTCCTTGTTTTCTCCTTCATGTTCTACAACTGATAACAACAAGAACTCAGTGCCTGGATACCCTTACAGGTTATTAGCCGCGCTCAACAAATCCTAGTTGAGTATTGATTGATACTTTTGCCAACTAGACCTTTTGTCCCCATTTTCTCTCTCTCTGAAGTACCTGGAGTGCAGCCCCAGGGTCTGCACAATAATGTTTGCTTCCAAATGCGGCACATTGATTGTTCGCTTTGTATTCAAACCTATAACTGATCAACTGTATGACCTAGAGCAGAATCGCTCTAAATAAAACTGTGGGAACTGACAATGGCTGGAATTTGTTTACTTTTTAGCTTTATACTGCTCAAACTCAACCTGAAGGTATTGGAGCGTTTGACTTGAGCACCAGTTAGGTTACACAAGAACACATTCATTTTTTCTAGACACGTTAAGTGATTTGCCCAGAATCACAGGATGTTGAGACTCGACCCTGGTTCTCCAGCTCCAAAGTCGGGACCTCGGGCCATAATGCCTCATTGACTTTGAATTTCATATTGCAGTGTAAGAGAAGGCTTAGCCATTATCTCAGCAGTTTTTTCTGTGAGACAGCTGTCTCTTTGTTTTTGATTCTTTATGGGTAGAGACATGGGGGCCCATTAGGATGACGGGCAGACTTTGTCCGCCCGTCATTCCATCGTAGAAAGGGACCGCCCACCATAAGGGCAGGGTACCGCCCGCCACAATGCTAAGAATACATGTTGTGCATTTCAAAGCACAACGTGACAGGCACCACGCGGTGCCTGCCACGTTGTTCCATGAAATGCAGGGGGGTACCCTCCATGTGCACCACCCACCCCACCCGGAGTCGCTGGGGGCCCACAACAGGTCCCCCCAGGTACACTCCACATGCCTTTCCGTGGCGGCAGGCATTTCCCAGCGCACATTATAATACGGGTGGCAGTGTCAAACAGACACCGCCACCATATTGCAGCCTTTTCCGCCCTGGTCGCAAGGCGACCGGGGCGGAAATGTGGCTGACGGTCATTCCGCCCGCTGTGGACCCCCCAGCCATAATAATATTGTGAGGGTCATTCCTGCAAGGGTGGCGGGCGGATCGCCCCCTCCATCCTAATGGACCCCATGGTGTCTTTCACAATTATTAGTGTGTTGATGTAGAGAAAAGTGAAGAGTCAACAGGGCACATATCCTTGCTTGTACACCTCCATCCCCCACGAAGGAGGGATCTATGCTGTAGAACAAGCCCTACTCCAATCTGACATCAGTGACCCTTTAAAATCTTTCATCCTAGGACTTATGAAATTCACCTTATATCATAGTTATTTTACATTTGAACAGAAATGTTACTTACAAATGTTCTGAATGGCTATGGGCAATTGTGCGGCTCCCACTTACGCTAATCTCTACATGGGCAACTTCGAATTCAATCACATCTATTCCAACAAAAACTGGGCGGAGAACTCTATGTACGTTACATCGACAATTTGTTTTTCATTTGGAAAGACTCTCAAGAGAACCTTGAACTTGCATTAACAGACTTGAATACTAAAGACGATCGAATCGAATTCACGTGGAATATCAACCACCAGGAGATAGCATTTCTAGACGTCCTCATCAAAATCACCTCTCAGGGCATTCAGACTGACCTTTTCCGTAAACCTACGGACCGCAATAATGCCTTACTATTCAGCAGCTTCCACCAAAACTCTCTGAAAAGACACCTGCCATATAGCCAGATGCTAAGAGTAACTCGCATAGTTTCAGATCCAGCCAGCAGAAAAGCACAAATCAAATCTATGGCAACACGATTCCACAACAGAGGATACCCTGACGAAATACTTAATGAGGCCATCAACAGAACTTCTGCAATCTCCCGTTCTGAAGCTCTCCAGAGCAGCATTAAACCAGACAACCAAAGGATGGTTCTGGTCTCAAGATACTCTACTGTTAGCAAATCCTACAAGAATATCATTTTGAAACACTGGCGCATCCTCTCATCTGAACCAGACTTTGGGGATCTTTTTAAGGATTCTCCATTCTTTGCATACACCCGTCCCATGAACATTAAGGAAATCCTTACAAATACTATTACTACTCAGAAGGTACATACTGGCACACGTCCATGTCATCATTGCAACAATTGCAATAACATCATAAAAGGCAATTACATTAGTCACCCGATGAGAGGTTTCAACATCAAACTAAGCGTTGATGCAACATGTGACTCTTCAATTTTGATTTATCTCCTTAAATGCCCTTGTGGGAAAATCTACGCGGGCAAGACCAGCAGGAAGATTAAGGTTCGCGTAAACGAACACAAGTCAAACATATGAACAAAAAACACCAAATCCAATGTGGCCATTCACTTCAATGAATCCAACCACAATGTGGCCCAATTGAAATTCATGGTCCTTGAAGTTGTTCCAAAGACTGAAGGGAGAGACAATAACAAAACCCTCCTACAAAGATAAACAGCTTGGATATACAGACTCCAATCACAGAAACCTTTTGGTCTCAATGACCGGACTGAATTAAGTTGCCCATGGGCACTCTTTGATACATTGTATCCGCATTCTGTTGATTGTTTTCAATGTTACTTGCATCCACATTTCCCTCCGTGTTATCCTTTCCCCACTCCAACATGTCCTCCCCATTCATCCTCCCATTTGAGTAGTCCTCCATCTGTTTCTATCACTCTGTCTATTTCTTCCCGGGACTCCGCGTTCACTCCGCGAAGTTACCACACTTTGAACTCGATCATCACAGACACGTCTTTGACGGTACTCCAGTAAGTTTTAGCGCGACCCTTTCTCCTGTGTCACCTGTTTTCCCTCCGATACCTTTTCATAATGATGCCTTCATTATTATGTCTTACAGAGAACCACTCATAACCTTGAAGATGATTACGTAAGACTCGACAACCTCGAGCAGTTTGTTTTTCCTTTCTTCACTTTGTTCATAGTCCCCTCCCTCCCCAACCTCACTCCGCATTTTTAAGGCACGCCAAACTTTTGCTCTCTTAATCCGCTTTCCTTGCACGTTTGTTTCAATCTTTTAGCACGTCCACCCCAATCCTTGACACTGCCATAACCCCCCCTGTAGTTTCACATCATGAACTTGTTAATTTGGATGCATGTGGTTGACCCTTCCACACTCGTTTTGTAACATTGTTTAATTTACGCCTTTTGTATTTCAATGTACAAAAATTGATTCGGGTCATTTTATGTTCTTTGTTGCAGCGCTCCTTGAGAAAGGACTTCTTAGTCCGAAATGCATTGGAGCATCAATCTCATGTCGTTTGATGATGTTTATCAAGAACTTTGATGATTTGTAAAAAAAGCGTTAAAAACGTTACAACGATAACCTTAAAATAAACTCTACAACTTCACTCATTTGGAACTTTGTTTGAACTTTTTTGGAATCTATTGTGTTGTCCAACACAAAGAACAATACAAGTGTGCCCAACAACAGGGATGCGCCTACACCCCAGTAGCGCACTCAACCTATCAACATATCCTTGTACGTCATGCCAGCCACCAACTGCCTGCAGTCTAGGTCAGTCAGAAAGTGCATCAACAGAAATTATAAACCAAAAAATTTACCAAAATATTATTTTAATGCATGCTTTGGGAGGGTCACTACAAAAGATGATCTTGTAATTCATGTAATAGAGCACAACCACCACCAAAATTGTGACAGAAATAGAAGTAAGGCAGGTATTACAGGGTATAAAAGAGTCACACTCCAGATCCCACAAACCCATTACCAGAGTCCTTTAAGAGATATTCCCTAAAGTCCCCAAACACATCACAGGCCAACTACCACCTATACCCACTTTAATAAGCTTATGTGCACAACATAAAAAAGCCACCAGCGAGACTCCTCCTGCTCGTAGATGGTACCAAGACAGAAGTACCTCAACATTTAACAATAACACATAATGAGGAACCTTTCCTTTTACATGATAATCTAAACAATGAGTCCTAATATTCTCTAAGGCAAATGTCTTACTACCAAGCCATTGTCAAACTTAGATGATGGATGGGACCTACAAATTGTGTCCCAAACCATTCACTCAGAAATACACCATAAATGGTGAATATCAAAACACAAATATCTATTTTCTATATGCCTTTCAACCTAACAAACAAAGAAGCACTTGCTACTACACTCAAAAAGAGATCACAGACTTTGAACAAACCATTTTAAAGGTTTTATCCCCACAAAGCCATACAAGGGCTGTTACTACCATTTCAATGAAAGCATATAGTGACACCTCCAACAATCTGTACTAAGGGGCCTTTTACGATGGCGGACGGACTGGAATCTGTCTGCCATCGTGGTGGAGACTGTCGGTTCCGCATAACACATAAGGATGCGACTGCCACCATGGTGGTCACATCTTGCATTTTAACACTGCTGTCAGCAGCACCCGCTGCAATGTTGAAAATGCATGTTGTGCATTACAGTGAACTATGATGCAGGCACCACACGGTGCCTACCACTTAGTGCACTGAAATGTGGGGGTACCATGGTTACCCCCCCCCCCCCAGTACACCCCCACCTCCCCCCAGCACAAGGGGGACTCGCAACGGGCTCCCGGAACCAATCTCCACCAGCCTTTCAATGGCCGTTTATCCGCCCTGGAAAAGCTGGCTGAAGCCTGCATTGTAATTTGGCAGATGGTGCTTGCTAGGCACGCCACCATTTTACACAATGCGGACTATCCTCCTGGCAATCGAGTTGATTGCTTGCGCAGTTCCGTAGCAGACGGTCTTTGCGACCTCCACAGTTGCGGTCATATTCCCCCCGCCACCCTAATACGGCACATGGAAAATCGTGGTCCGCTGGTGGAAGGACCGCCACCGCATGAATGGCGGGGGCGGTCCTTTTGCCACCGTAATCAGCCCCATAGTGTAGAATATTCTAGAAACAGACAATTTGTCTTTGCAAATAAAAAAGTGATAGCACTAGTCTATTTCTGTGTCACAGAGGTAACTAACCACTCCAATGTGCTAATAGAAATCCATTTAACAAGCAAGACTAAGCCCCTTAATGGATTATTTGGAAGAGACTTGGGTTGGCAGACTACAGCCGTCCTACACCCTAAAAATGTATACAGGCATTGCAAAAAGCGCAAAGCTATCAACAACTATGAATGATGCAAATTTACTTTCAGCAAACAACCCCAAACAATGTACGACATGCTACAATGTAAAGTCAAAATCTTCATAAATAACAAAGGAGTATATTTCTTTGAAATAATAGCCAACATTATATTATAAAATAAATAATAACCTACCAAACTAAAAAAAAACTGTCATAAAATATAAACCAACATGACAAATCATTCTTTTTATATACAATAAATATAATAGTTTATTACATCAGTCTCAATATGAAATAAAAGTCCAATGTTAATAAAGACTGAGATAATAATATTATATATATATTATTTAAACAAAAGATGTAATCATCACCAATTAAAGTACCAAAATACAAACTCAATCTATCACATAAAATAACTACAAAAAATTAACCAGACAATTCCAAATATGAATCCCATAATATTTACACAAACAATAAGATATAGCATTTTCCACCCAAAGGAAAAGACTTACTGTGGTTTAACTGCAAATCTTCCTCTGTATCCACGTAGTGAAAAATAGTAAGCTGCCCCAAAATTTAAAAATACTGTCCAAAAAACCTCCCAAAAATAAAACAAATCCAATTGAGATCCCTCTGCACAGTCCACATTATCTAGGCATCTAGGAACAATAATAAACCCAAAATAGTGTTTAAAAAAAGAAACGTGCCAGGAAAGGAAATTAAAGAAAAAAGCATTCATTTATTATAAACCAAAATTGAATTCCTTAAAAAAATCGGGAAACCTACAATGCCCGTAGGACAGGCCCATGGACAAAACCCTGTACAGTAAATAAGAAAATACACATGCCAAACACAGTAGGTATCAAAAAATACATCACCCTTAATCATCAAAATATAAGTTTTACTAGCAGCCCGTCCCTACGTTGTCCGGGTAGGCTTTGGGAGAGCCCGCGCTCCTCACCAGCATTGCTGCTCCTTGGTCCCACGCTCCTTTTAGCGCTCGCCCCTCCTCGGTCCCGCGCTCCTCGGTCCCACGCTCCATTTAGCGCTCGCCCCTCCTCGGTCCCGCGCTCCTCCCCAGCATCGCCGCTCCTCTGTCCGGCACTCCTGGCTCAAAGGACACAGTTCTCTCTTTATAATAGTTGTATAGATATATTCTCCTTGAAAAGCAAATGTATTGACATACCGAATACTACTGGATTTCTATGCCTCCCCTCGGAAATTAAGGAGCACTGAAATACCCATTGTGCAAAATGGTTAGCATCATTTTTATGTTTCTGATCAAAAGCAGAGTCGAAGCACAGAAATGACACTGCAATAAATGTTCTATTCCAAATTTACTTTTATAATACGTAAGGAAATTAGTTTTAATCCTCTGTACCAAATATAATGATAAGATTACCATTACAATCGAAAATTATTCAATCCCCAGATATCTGTATGCCCACACTCCCTTTTCAAGAAGAAACACAAAAATATGCCTACGTTTGGCGGAAACAGCAGTATTTCTGTACCTCACCTCTGTTTTTGAAAAGTATAGCAGTACTGCTAAGCAACAAAATATGGCAAGCAACAATATTTTTAAGTCTCGTCTATGCTTCTGAGACGCTTGTAAATATTGGATTACTTAATAAGGTTGCAACCTTACCAGTATTTTTGCAGACCGGACGACATTTTCATGCCAAGCAGTTTAAAAAAATATCATAGACACGCAACAAATGCGAAATTGATGCCAACCAAACAAAGTATTCTAGTTATGCCTAATCTATACTAAATTTACTTTGCAAAGTTTATAAAATACAGCAGATTTAATAGAAAGTTAAAGTCAAATCTCAGGACTTTTTGGGACCCTCACAACCCGCACAAACGCTGAGTATTTTTCACTAAGAAAGTGGTAACCTGGTCGCTCAAGCGGTTTGAACGCCTTAACCGACAGCAAATGGCAGGAATCAGGTTATAACTCAATGACTCCTGCGCCCATCATAAAATTCGCCAAGCTCAATGTACTTAACTGTAGGGAAAATTACATTTGACTGACTTACGATAATTACTCTTTCAGATTTCTGCAATCAAACAAATAGCACCATGCTATGTTGAGATTGGCTCTACAGCCCGCTGGCATCTGCTGGGCTCACACAGACCTCTATGCACCCTCTGCCCTATTTAAATCCACGTGGGCGTCTCCGCAGACCTCTGCCACGAGTTATTCGTGCACAGAAACAGCCAGTTCAGATAATTGATACAACATGCAAACTTATATTTCCCAGTATGATGCAAGGATATCGATCTTCGTTTGCTTTCCCTAACTGTGCCTCCTGGTGACTATGAAAGAGATGATTGGTTGATATCAGATCCGTAGAATTCTAAAGTAGAGGGGTGGAGCGGAATAGGGTATATTCCAGAAACTGAAAACAATTCAGACATGATGAACGACGGATATGGCCGTACAATTTGACTGCTCGAAAATAACATGAATAGCATAGAACGCTGCGTTTACGTAACGCCACGCCCACATGCCATTGCGCCTCTCGCAAGCGTTGTGACGCCGAACGCCGCGTGAATAATCATTGTATGCTTACACTAATACGGACTACTTTTTCCCCTAACGTTCTTTCCCCCCCTGATGTATATGGTGTGGTGCTGTATAGCCTATGTCCATTTCCTGGACCTCCCCTTTCCAACGCTGTATTGGGTGTTGTGATTGGTGGTGTACTTTTAGAGTTTACCTGGCTCAAAGGACACAGTTCTCTCTTTATAATAGTAGTATAGATAACATCTTGCTGTCTCTAAACAGCCCTAAAACTCTGTTCAAGGTGGTGCAAGAACTGTTCGCGCTACGCACCAACCCGAGCCTCCAGAGCGAACTGAAACCCAATGTGACATCAAATGCGGAATAAGAATGTTGAGGATTGGGGTGCTATGGGTGTTGAAGGGGATGGGGTATTGTTGGTTATAGGATAAAAATGGGGATGAGGTATGTTTATTGCTGGTCAAGAGAGTTGTCGTGTGCTTCCGGTGGCAAGAAGAAGAGGGTTATGGAGAGGGTATGATAAAGAGTTCAGAAGAGGGTTGATGAGAGTGTTTCCAGCATTGACAATATTTGGAGTTGGTAAAGGGTAATGGGAGGATCTAGCGAGAAAAGGGAAACAGTGTGTGAGATTAAGGGGAGTAAGGATATCTACAGAGTGGAGTAGAGGCGGAGTGGGGATTGGTGTTTTAGATTGGGGCTTAACACAGTGTTGCAGTTTGTGAAAAAAGTAAGATGGCCCTTATTGGGACATTGAGGTACAAGGGTATGTGCAGGTAGATAGTGTTTAGTGGGTGAGGCTTGGCTGAATTAACCTTGCTTGCTGTGAGTGGTAGGCAGCTGGTTTTGAGAGTTTGTGTGCATGCTAATTGCTGTGGATGCTTCCTGTTTAACTTGTACTGGTATAAAAGCAGATAGCCTTTTTGGCCCTATGCCCTACCAGCCATTATTAGGCCCGAACAGGGAAAATGCCCTTGTTCTCTTTGCCCTGTGCCTTGATGCAGTGGCTAAGATACCCCGGGAAAAGGGCTAGTACATGCTCCTGGTGAGTTCATGTGACCTTCTCTTAGGCTCTTAGGGGTACCTGAATGCCCAGTGCAGTGGTCGCCCAGCAACACATACAGCATACAGCTTTGCTAACTCACAGTACCGAATCTAAACTCCTAACCCTACTGAGTTACTAATGTTGCTGGTGACCTTGAACATGACCACTCCAAATCCCAAGGAATTAGTGGAACCAGATGTAACCCTTTCCTTTGTCACATTTGCAAGCTGAAGGTGTCACAAAGGAAAGGTATGATAATTAATTTTCAAATGTTATTGAAAAGCTGTAATCCTTGTAAATAATGCATGAGCTGTGATTATTACACAGATGAAACACATCATTGTTATTAGCATTATTAGAATGGTGAAAAACAGTAAGCGTGGGCGCAAAATTCGGTCCGTTTGCGGAATTTGCAGAATTTTGGCAAGCCGGCGGATTTTTTTGCTTGGTCGCGCTTGAAAAATACAATAGCGCGCGCACAGCATTAAATTACCTTGATTCGGAATTCGCCAAGTTGTTTTTCATCCCGTCTTGCGAGTTCTGCGCCATTTTGGAGCTTGCTGCGTGATCCCGCGAGAGTTTTTTGACCGCGATTACGTCATCGCGGCCCACCATCTTGCACAGCGAGAGTTTGACAACACGAGTACGTCATAAGGGCCCGCGATCACGCATCGCGGGAGTAAACAATTGCTAACACGCCGATGCGGCGCGCAGCTGACTTCCGGCGGGAGATTTGAACAGCTCGCTATCCCGAAATAGCAAAAATTTAAATTCTGCACAAAAAATCCACCGCAGGCAGCATCAGATTGACATTTGGCTGCACTTTTTTGTGCAAGGAGTCCATTTTTGGGGGGATGGGAGTAAGGAAGTACCCCAGAGTCTCCAACTTCCTGTTCCTGTCCAGCAGGCTCCTCCCAGTGCTTTGTCCATGTCCTGGTCACTTTTGATTTGGATCTGGAGCTGGAAGGATTACTTTTTGTGGCTGCTGCTGGGTATTTGTATTTGAGGACTTTTTGGACTTTGGAGTTTGGATCACTTTTGGATTTTAGATTTTACAAGTAAGTTGGTATTGTTTGTTTGGGGCATTTCAGTTGCTGCAACTACAATTGTAAAACTTTTTCACAACTTTAAAAAAAATATATTGTGGGTAGCCACAGTATCCAGTAGGCCCAGGGTTAGTCATGGGTGCATGATACAACTGTTTCTGTGAGTTTTTTTGAACTTAAATCTCATTTATGTCATGGAATTTTAGCTCACTGTTATATGTGGATTTTTTTTAATTTTGGGGTGCCTGTAAAGCCTCACTAGCCACTAGGCCCAGGGGTAGTGAGTGGTGCATGGACCAAGTCTTTCTGTGGGGTGTCTTGAATTTAAACATCATTGAGGGCATGGATGGCATTGGATTGTGGTGATTTTTGTGTGTTTTTCAACTTTTTGGGGAGCTGTTGGGGCATGGCCATGTGGGTGGGGGCCATTTTGAGGCCTGGTCCAGGCAGGGTCTGGCCATGTGGTGGGGGTCAAGGGGCCATTTTGAAGCCAGGCAGTGTGCGTTGTGCCATAGGCTGGCACCCAGTCTGCCCTGCTTTCATCCATTATGCCCAGGGGTAGTGAGTGGTGCATGGACCAAGTCTTTCTGTGGGGTGTATTGAATTTAAACATCATTGAGGGCATGGATGGCATTGGATTGTGGTGATTTGTGTGTGTTTTTTGACTTTGTATGTGCTGTTGGGGCCTGACCATGTGGGTGGGGGCCATTTTGAGGCCTGGTCCAGGCAGGGCCTGGCATGTGGCTGGGGGTCAAGGGGCCATTTTGAAGCCAGGCAGTGTGCTCAGTCTGCACCCAGTTTGCCTTGCTTTCATCCATTATGCCCAGGGGTACTCAGTGGTTCATGGACCAAGTCTTTCTGTGGGGTGTCTTGAATTTAAACATCATTGAGGGCATGGATGGCATTGGATTGTGGTGATTTTTGTGTGTTTTTCGACTTTTTGGGGTGTTTAACTGATGTTCCTCTGGCTTCCTTTGCTTTTAGGTGCACAAGAGAACCACCAGTGCCAGGAAGAAGTCCTGCGTTGTGTTGTAAAGACACGGGTTAACCCAGCAAGTCCCTGGGACCTGGGTGAATGGTTAGTGCAGACAAAATGGTCCCAGAAAATAAGATAAGCAAAATTACTTCAATGAATTCAATGAAAGTTATAGCAACATTGTTTTTTAATCACAACGTGTCATATAAAATTGTTCATAAAAGTAGATACACAATTCAATCATATACAATGCCCCTAGAGGGTAGGACAGGGAAGGGTAGTGGTGGGATAGTGAAGGTATAGGAATTATAATACAAGTCAATTGGATCTAAATAAACCAAACATCATAATTGGTGAACACAATAGCAACAAATTTGTCAGTCAGTTAAATGAACATGCCTCAAAAACACTAAAATCACAAATGATATATCTGGGAAGAGGCTGAACAAAGGAGGGAGGGACCATTTTGAAGCCAGGCAGTGTGCTCAGTCTGCACCCAGTTTGCCTTGCTTTCATCCATTATGCCCAGGGGTACTCAGTGGTTCATGGACCAAGTCTTTCTGTGGGGTGTCTTGAATTTAAACATCATTGAGGGCATGGATGGCATTGGATTGTGGTGATTTTTGTGTGTTTTTCGACTTTTTGGGGTGTTTAACTGATGTTCCTCTGGCTTCCTTTGCTTTTAGGTGCACAAGAGAACCACCAGTGCCAGGAAGAAGTCCTGCAGCGGTGTGTGCAGCACAACATCATGTGACGTCACGTGTGGCCACAGACAACTCTGCAACTCGTGCAACTGCGGCCTGCTGTTCTGACATCTGAAGAAGATGGGCCCAAAGAAAGGTGGCCATAGCTCCTCTACAAAGAAAGTTGCCAGTGCCACTGCCAGTAAGAAGGATCAGAAGAAGCAAGTGGTGCCACTTACCAAGGAGACTGGTGTGCCAACAGATACTTTTTTCGGGAAAAAAAAACAATGCCTGCAGCAGCGGGGTCCGCCGGGGATCAAGCTGGGAGCAGCACCTTCGCTTCATTACGCTCAGTGCCACCACGCAAGGTTAGGTCCAAGCCCATGAGTGCTGCAGAGGCAGCCACTGTCATTGCTCAATCACCATCGACCAGTGATGTTGGCTCATCGCAAGAAAGTAGCACCCAATCAATGCAGGGTGTAACTCAGCTGACGAGTGTTCAACAACCACAGCCGCAACGACAACCACAGGTGCAATTAGTACAAGCGCAAGTATATGGGCAAGGAGAGGCGCAAGTACATGCGCAAGGAGAGGCGCAAGTACATGCGCAAGGAGAGGCGCAAGTACATGCGCAAGTAGAGGCACATGTAGAGGCGCAAGTAGAGGCGCAAGGAGAGGCGCATAGAGAGGCGCAACTTGAGGCGCATGTAGCAGCACAACTGCTCACAATGCTTGTTACTCCAGAAGTAGGGGCACATCAGAAAATCGAGATTCAAGCTGAGGTATCATCCGAGGAAGCCACTCCTCCTGAGGATGATCCATTGTCTTCCAGATCCCCAGCAAGAAAAAGGTCAAGGAGGGCTACTTCAAGTTCTTCTTCAACCCCCCATCCTTCTGATGATCTTGATTGGAACCCACCAATGCAGTCTGAGAGGGAGGCACGCCATGAGCCGACAAAGGGAGCTAAGCCTAAAAGGAAGGTTCCCACAAGGCTTTCAGTTATGGGTGATGACTGTGAGAAGTTGGCCTGGTATATAATGCTCACTAATTCTAGTGATCACTTTGTACCATGCCAAGCAACCCTTATGATGATGGTTGTAATTCAACCTTGTAGACCAGTTATCCTAGGGGTAACGTGGACAAAGCAGTCTTAGGCTAAACTCTGAAAGGCATGTGAAGCCAGCTGTTATACCATACACAACCCCCTTGAATACCAAATGAAAGGGACACCACACAGATATATATTGAAAATATATATTGATTTATTAACTATTAAAATCCCCTGGACTCTTTATGAGCACAGAAGCACAAGCGTTAAATCACAAGACAGTTTAAAATACACAAAAGTTGCACAATATGGATGAGCCCTAGGGGCCACCTAAACCATATACTAAGAAAGTGGTATAAGAGATACCAGGAGGAAAGTGAAGAGGCCTAGGGCCTTGGGAATCGCTGGAGCTATTCGAGACTGGCAATGACTAAGTCGGGAAAGGCCCACGGGACTCGGGTGCAGTGTTCAAAGTGCACGCACTTCTCAATGCAAAGTCTATGGTGCGTAAAAAGCACAAAGTTAGAAAGTTAGGAACCTTCCGAGTGACCTACGGAGCTGAAACTTAAAACACAGGCCCTTGGGATGTGTACCAGTGCAGGAGCACCGGCGGAGCTGAGTTACCTCACCCACAGGAAGCGGGTGCACAGGGTCGAAGCTGTGTCGGGTTTCGTCACGCTGGTCGATGGTGCTTGGAGCTGAAGATGCTGCAGGCGGCTCGATGAGAAGAGTTCCGGTGGATCCAAGGGTGGATCTGAAGATGTGAAGACCTGAAAGCAGAGGGGACAATGTTCAAAGTCACTAGCCAGTGACTACCGTGGAACCAGATTGGAACCAGGCGATGTCGGGTGCAAACAGGCGTTGTTGGGTAGCTTCTTTCTGCAGCCACGTGGATACCCGGGGTCGAGGACGTCCAGGAGTCGGTCACAAGCTGTCCCACGTAGGCTTCTCACTGTTGGCGGTGTCGGCGACCTGATCGGAGCAAACAGGCCTTGGCAAATGCAAGCCACGCAGAAGTTGAAAGATGCTGTTCACTCGGACCAACAAGGTCAGAGCGGGTGCTCCTTTTCACAGGAGCTTGGGTAGGTCTGGAGCAACCAGACCTGCTGTGTAAATCTTCGGGTTCGTCGCCAAGATGGCCGCTGGCCGCGTGGCTAGTGGCCGGGATGGCGCGTCGAGTGGCACAATGCAAAAGGGCCCCACGCAGATCGTGGAGATGCTGGAGGGCTGATCTTCGGTGCAAGGGCTGCTCGGTGGTGGGGGTTCTCAATCCCCAAAGCACAACGTCGAGGATGCCTCAGAAGCTGCGCAGTCAGCTTTTCGAGTGTCTTTCAAGAGGTCCGGTCCCACGTCACTCGGTGCCTCCATGGGTCCCTTCTTCGCAGGGACTGTGGATCGGGCTCTGAGAGGTCTGGGAGTCTGGTTCTTGTCGGGCTCTGGGCTCGGTCTCCGGTGGGAGGCGGCGGCAAAGCAGGCGTCGAGTTGCTGGTTGGTACCTGTGTTCACAGGGTGGCCACTCCTAGGCCACAAGGGAGATTCTCTTCAGTCTTCTGTGCAGCAGAATGTCGAAGTCCAGTCTTCTTCTTGTTTAAAGTTGATTTCGGGATGATCTGCTGTGCAATGGCACTGCTCCCCCTCTTATTCCCAAACTGGGGGTGGATCACCTACTAGGTCCCTCCTCTGGGAGGAACCAGGAAGGGGGGCGGTTACACCCCCTTTCCTTTGTCCAGCTCCGCGCCAGGACTGGGGCTGGAAGGCCCCAGAACCGGTTTGGACTGGCCTATGCACGGGGACACCTTGTGTGCCCCGGGCATGTCTGATTCTATTCAGCCCTGTCCTACCCAATACACAAAATCCTGTCTGGGGTGGTGCTCGCACCTCCCAAGGCAGGAAACCCTTTGTCCAGGCCACCATCTGCCGAGTTTCGGTCAGCAGCAGGAGGCCAGACTTGTGTCTGTGGTGGCAGCGTCCATTTTGTGAAGCTGAGGCTCTGTTTAACTTTAACCGGGGTTAAGGCTACACACATGTCGTGTCCCTCTAGAAGGGTGGAATGCTATCCCCGTCGCCAGAATTGGCGAGGGGATAGTATTCCAATTCGTATGACACCTTACTCGACATGTTTTGATAAAGCCAAACCAAAGATAGCATTTAACCGCGAGGATTATAATGCACTTAAGAGTATATGGTATGGCAATATCCCGGAACAGCTTAGGGAGTTGTTCCCGACAGCTGCAGACAGGCTCAGCTCATGCTAGAGCACCATCTCACATATTTCCAAGCACTCTGCCTCCAGGATTGATGAGGCCTTCCATAGGAGTGGCTGATAGGAACATATGTGTCCAGTTTAGGGTTAGGCACAGACATACTGTACCTAAGTAAGAGGTGGTTACACCGACTTACCCCAGCTGAGTGATCAGCCAGTTGTGTCAAATATGGAGGCCAGGCCAGGGGTGGCATAATACATGCTGCAGCCCCTGGTAGGCCTTGGATACACCTATGCCCTGGGCACCTAGGGTGCACTAATACAGGGGCTCATAAGGTGAACCAGTTCCAATTCGTAA
Source organism: Lissotriton vulgaris (assembly GCF_964263255.1). NCBI lineage: Eukaryota > Metazoa > Chordata > Amphibia > Caudata > Salamandridae > Lissotriton > Lissotriton vulgaris. Next base: position 36,356 of record NW_028254411.1, on the reverse strand, counting down.
TGCACCTAAAGTGCATTGGCAGTAATTTAGAGAGAGAACAGCAGGCTGTGGGTCTGATTAGCAGGCCCACAGCCACATTAAGTCAGAAACCAGTGAAGCAAAAAGCAAAAATTTGGGGTGACCATAGGATAGCAGACCCTACTCTCCTACATAACCCCCCCCCAAACGCAGGGACATTAGACTAACCTTGACCAGTTGTGTCTTCATGTTCTAAGTGGAAGTACCTGGAGAGACCATCTGCGTTGCCATGGTCAGTCCCTGGGCGGTGCTCCACTGTAAAGTCCATCCCCTGTAGGGAAATGGACCACCTGAGTAGTTTGGGGTTTTCACCCTTCATCTGATTAAGCCATAGGAGGGGCTTATGGTCGGTCTGAATCTTGAAGTGAGTGCCAAATAAGTATGGTCTCAACTTCTTCAGGGCCCACACCACAGCAAAGGCCTCCCTCTCTATAGCTGACCAACGTTTCTCTCTGGGGGTCAGCCTTCTGCTAATGAAAGCAATGGGCTGGTCCTGGCCATCTACATTAAGCTGTGAAAGCACTGCTCCCACTCCCAACTCAGAAGCATCTGTTTGGACAATGAACTCTCTTGAGTAGTCAGGACTCTTCAGGATAGGTGCAGAGCACATGGCCTTCTTCAGGTCATCAAATGCCTTTTGACAGATTTCTGTCCACTGAACCTTTTTGGGCATCTTCTTGGATGTCAGATCATTAAGAGGAGTCACAATGGACCCATAGTTCTTAACAAACTTCCTGTAGTACCCAGTCAGGCCCAAGAAAGCTCTGACCTGAGTCTGGGTAGTTGGAGGGGACCAGTCCTTGATGGTCTGGATCTTACTCTCCAGTGGTTGAACTTGGCCTCCACCTACAAGGTGGCCCAGGTATACAACCTTGCTCTGCCCTATCTGGCACTTTGTTGCCTTGATAGTGAGGCCTGCCTTCTGCAGAGCCTCAAGCACTTCCTTCAGGTGGACCAGGTGATCCTCCCAGGTGGAGCTAAAGACAGCAATATCGTCCAGATAAGCTGCACAAAAGTCATCCAACCCAGTGAGGACTTGATTCACCAACCTTTGGAAGGTGGCAGGTGCATTTTTCAAACCAAAGGGCATCACCACAAACTGATAATGCCCACTAGGGGTAGAAAATGCTGTCTTGGCTTTAGACTCCTCAGCTAACCTGATTTGCCAGTAGCCAGCTGTCAAGTCAAATGTGCTCAAATATTTGGCAGAAGCCAACTTGTCAATGAGCTCATCTGCCCTTGGAATAGGGTGTGCATCTGTCCTGGTGACAGCATTGAGTCCTCTGTAATCCACACAGAACCTCATCTCCCTCTTGCCATCTTTGGTGTGAGGTTTGGGGACCAAAACCACTGGGCTAGCCCAGGGGCTCTCTGAAGGCTCAATGACACCTAATTCCAGCATCTTTTGCACCTCAGTCTTTATACAGTCCCTGACGTGGTCAGGTTGCCTGTAAATTTTGCTCTTTACAGGAAGACTGTCACCAGTGTCCACCACATGTGTACACCAGTTAGTCTGACTGGGTGTCAAGGAGAACATATGCCTGTATGCCTGTAGAACTTGTCTGCAGTCATGTTGCTGATGTTCAGTGAGGCTGCCACCTAAGGCCACACCATCAACTGAGCCATCCTCAGGGTTCTGAGTGAGCAGGTCTGGGAGAGGGTCACTCTCTTCCTCCTGTCCCTCATCTGTAGCCATGAGCAAGCCCATGTCTGCCCTGCTGACATATGCCTTCAATCTGTTCACATGGAGCACCCTGTGGGGGCTCCTGGGAGTTCCTAGGTCCACCAAGTAGGTAACCTCTCCCTTCTTTTCCAGAATTGTATGGGGTCCAGACCATTTGTCTTGGGGTGCTGCTGGGGCCACTGGCTCCAACACCCATACCTTCTGTCCAGGCTGAAATTCAACAAGGACAGCCTTTTGGTCATGCCAAGCTTTTTGTAATTCTTGGCTAGCCTCAAGGTTTTTGGATGCCTTTTCCATGTACTCTGCCATCCTGGAGCGGAGACCAAGTACATAGTCCACTATGTCCTGTTTAGGCTTTTTGAGAGGTAACTCCCATCCTTCCTTCACTAGACACAGGGGTCCTCTTACAGGGTGCCCAAATAACAATTCAAAGGGGCTGAAGCCAACCCCCTTTTGAGGGACCTCTCTGTAAGCGAACAAAAGGCAGGGCAGAAGGATGTCCCATCTTCGCCTGAGCTTTTCAGGTAATCCTTTAATCATGCCCTTTAGGGTCTTGTTAAATCTCTCAACAAGCCCATTGCATTGTGGGTGATAATGAGTGGTGAACTTGTAGTTTACACCACATTCCTTCCACATAGCTGTCAAATATCCAGACATGAAGTTGGCACCTCTATCTGATATTACCTCCTTAGGAAATCCCACTCTGGAGAAAACTCCAAGTAAGGCCCTGGCCACAACAGGAGCTGTTGTGGTCCTAAGGGGAATTGCCTCTGGGTACCTGGTGGCATGATCCACTACCACCAGTATGAATCTGTGCCCAGATGCTGTAGGGGGATCCATTGGACCAACAATATCAATCCCCACTCTCTCAAAGGGAACCCCCACCACAGGTAGTGGTATCAGGGGGGCCTTTGTTGTTCCACCTGCTTTACCACTGGCTTGGCAGGTTTCACAGGAGCGACAAAACTCCTTGGTGTCTTCAGACATGTGAGGCCAGTGAAAGTGAGGGACAAGCCTGTCCCAAGTCTTGTTCTGGCCTAGGTGTCCTGCTAAAGGAATATCATGGGCCAAGGTGAGTAGGAAGCCCCTAAATTGCAGAGGTATAACCAACCTCCTGGTAGCACCAGGCTTGGGGTCTCTAGCCTCTGAATAAAGGAGTCCATCGTCCCAATATACTTTATGGGCACCTTGAGCATTCCCAGCAGCCTCAGCAGCAGCCTGCTGTCTGAGGGGTTCAAGAGAAGGACAGGTTAACTGAGCCTGCCCCAAGTCTGCCCTAGAAGGTCCCCCTGTCCCCAGAAACTCAACCTGATCAGGTTCAAGTTCTTCAGGGACAGTTCCTTCAGGGGTCTCAAGATCAGTTTCCTGTGAAGCCTGATCCTCACTTGTAGGCAGTTGGGAAGGTGCAGCCTTAACCCTCCTGTTCTTCTTCTTGGGAGGTACTTGGTCCATTGTTCCAGGATCCAAGACCTGAGGTTCAGAGAGGCACTTTTGGCCTGTGACCTGGTCACAGCAAGGACATGTGATGATATCCCTAACATCTCTGCATGAGTCCTGTACTCAACTTCTGACCATAGAGAGTTCTCCAGGTCATTGCCCAACAAACATTCTACTGGGAGATCAGCACTAACCACAACTTTCTTTAGGCCAGTTACCCCTCCCCAGGAAAAGTTAACAAGTGCCACACTATGTGTAGTAGTGACATTGCTGGCATTGGTCACCAGGTAATCATCGCCTGGCATGTATTGTCCAGGGTCCACAAAGTTAGGTGTCACCATAGTGACACTGGCACATGTGTCCCTGTAAGCTTGAGCCACTTTGTTGTTAATCAAAGGTGTCTGTCTGTATTTGCCCAGGTTACTGGGACTTATGTCAGGGGTCAAATCTATGTCCCCTTCACAAACCAGAACAGCCTGTGTAAGAGTTCTGACTAGGTCAGAATCTCCTTCAGTTCCCAAAGTGATTCCCACTAATCCCTTGGCTTGAGGACCAGCACTGCTAACTGTACTAGTGGATGCAGGTGCCTTAGGGGCTGCAGTGCTGGGGGCTCCACCCTTTTTACACTCACTTGTCCAGTGAGAGGTGTTCTTACAAGTTTTACACCAGGGTTTCTTCTGACCTTCTTTCTTCTTCTTCTTGGAAGTTTGGGACCCACCCTCTGTCTCAGTTTGGGGCCCTGTTGAAGACTTCTGGTCTTTAGCTTTCTGCTCCCCACCCTTCTGGTCTGTTTTCTTCTGGTCACCACCCTGGTTCTGGTTCTGGTTCTTTTGCTTAACTCTGGTTCTTACCCATTTATCAGCCCTCTTTCCCAATTCTTGGGGAGAGGTCAAATCTGAGTCAACCAAATGTTGATGCAACTGCTGGTTCTGACAATTATTTAAAATTTGTTCTCTCATCAGCAAATTATACAATCCTTCATAGTCTGTAACCTTGCTTCCCAGCAACCATCCCTCCAGAGCCTTAGTGGCACTTTCAACAAATTCAGACCAGTCCTGAGTCTGTGTCTTCTGGGTATCTCTGAACATTAACCTGTACTGTTCAGTGGTTAAGCCTAACCCATCAATCAGAGCACTCTTCAGGACCAGGTAGTTTCTAGAATCCCCATCACTAACTGTGAGGAGTCTGTCTCGGCCTCTACCTTCAAAGGAGAGCCACAAGATTGCTGCCCACTGCTCCTGAGGGATCTGCTGTACTCTGCAGGCTCTCTCCATTGCAGTAATCCATTTATAGATATCATCCCCAGCTTTGTAGGGGGGCACAATCTTACTCAGGTTTCTATTATCAAAAGACCTGTCTTTATCCTTGTGGATATTGCTGCCACCAGTGGGTTCTATTACCCCACTCTCTCTAGGCTGTCTTGCTCTAGCAAGTTTCTCCTTAGCCAGGGCAACCTCTAACTCTTGCCTCTGGATCCTAAGCTCAGCCTCTCTCATCTTGGCCTCATGTTCCCTTCTCTGAGGGCTAGTCATCTCCTTCCTGGAGTGACCATGAGAGCCTCTAGAGACATGGGAGGTATTGGATTCACCTGAGTGATGCCTCCTCGTCCTATGGCCCTGGTTAAGTCCACCTGGGGGTCTGAATGGGTTGTTACCTGATTCATTCCCAAGTTGACTTAAGTTAGCCTGGTTCAGTCTACTGACCAGCACCTAACTATCTCTGTCATCATCTGACTCACTGCTTTCCACCTCCTCCTCCTCTTCTTCTTCCTCTACATCTACCTGAGGAGCTCCAGTGGTGGAGGCTTCCTCATCTACCAGGATGATAGGGGCAGGGGTGTCTACAGTGTCATCCTCTGAAGGATGGCCTCCTTCAGCATCCCCTGTGGGGTTTGCTTTAGAGGTCTTTAGAGCCTCAGACTGATCCAAGAGCTCTCTTAGGTGGTCTGTAGTAGGGGAAGGCCCTGTCTTCAGACCCCTTAAGACACAAAGCTGTCTTAATTCCTTAAAGGGAAAAATAGCAAACTGGGATGGTGCCCTTGGAGGGTCACTCTCAACAGGAGTAAGTCCACTGGACCCCTCTGTTCCAGACATTGCTCTAGTGTGGGTGGATGTGTTGCAATCTACCTACACTGGTGTTTACCTACTAAACCTATCTAGTAGTTGTAGCTAGGGTGTGCTACTCCCTTTGCTCTACAACAACTAAGTTCAGTAGAACTTAAGTATACTAGTCTTGTTTTATATGTACCTAGCAGGTACCTGTATGATCTTTCAAATGATAATCTCAAAGATTGTAATGGTAAAACAACAGCAAGCTCAGATCCCACCGCTGCCACCAATGTGAGAAGTTGGCCTGGTATATAATGCTCACTAATTCTAGTGATCACTTTGTACCATGCCAAGCAACCCTTATGATGATGGTTGTAATTCAACCTTGTAGACCAGTTATCCTAGGGGTAACGTGGACAAAGCAGTCTTAGGCTAAACTCTGAAAGGCATGTGAAGCCAGCTGTTATACCATACACAACCCCCTTGAATACCAAATGAAAGGGACACCACACAGATATATATTGAAAATATATATTGATTTATTAACTATTAAAATCCCCTGGACTCTTTATGAGCACAGAAGCACAAGCGTTAAATCACAAGACAGTTTAAAATACACAAAAGTTGCACAATATGGATGAGCCCTAGGGGCCACCTAAACCATATACTAAGAAAGTGGTATAAGAGATACCAGGAGGAAAGTGAAGAGGCCTAGGGCCTTGGGAATCGCTGGAGCTATTCGAGACTGGCAATGACTAAGTCGGGAAAGGCCCACGGGACTCGGGTGCAGTGTTCAAAGTGCACGCACTTCTCAATGCAAAGTCTATGGTGCGTAAAAAGCACAAAGTTAGAAAGTTAGGAACCTTCCGAGTGACCTACGGAGCTGAAACTTAAAACACAGGCCCTTGGGATGTGTACCAGTGCAGGAGCACCGGCGGAGCTGAGTTACCTCACCCACAGGAAGCGGGTGCACAGGGTCGAAGCTGTGTCGGGTTTCGTCACGCTGGTCGATGGTGCTTGGAGCTGAAGATGCTGCAGGCGGCTCGATGAGAAGAGTTCCGGTGGATCCAAGGGTGGATCTGAAGATGTGAAGACCTGAAAGCAGAGGGGACAATGTTCAAAGTCACTAGCCAGTGACTACAGTGGAACCAGATTGGAACCAGGCGATGTCGGGTGCAAACAGGCGTTGTCGGGTAGCTTCTTTCTGCAGCCACGTGGATACCCGGGGTCGAGGACGTCAAGGAGTCGGTCACAAGCTGTCCCACGTAGGCTTCTCGCTGTTGGCGGTGTCGGCGACCTGATCGGAGCAAACAGGCCTTGGCAAATGCAAGCCACGCAGAAGTTGAAAGATGCTGTTCACTCGGACCAACAAGGTCAGAGCGGGTGCTCCTTTTCACAGGAGCTTGGGTAGGTCTGGAGCAACCAGACCTGCTGTGTAAATCTTCGGGTTCGTCGCCAAGATGGCCGCTGGCCGCGTGGCTAGTGGCCGGGATGGCGCGTCGAGTGGCACAATGCAAAAGGGCCCCACGCAGATCGTGGAGATGCTGGAGGGCTGATCTTCGGTGCAAGGGCTGCTCGGTGGTGGGGGTTCTCAATCCCCAAAGCACAACGTCGAGGATGCCTCAGAAGCTGCGCAGTCAGCTTTTCGAGTGTCTTTCAAGAGGTCCGGTCCCACGTAACTCGGTGCCTCCACGGGTCCCTTCTTCGCAGGGACTGTGGATCGGGCTCTGAGAGGTCTGGGAGTCTGGTTCTTGTCGGGCTCTGGGCTCGGTCTCCGGCGGGAGGCGGCAGCAAAGCAGACGTCGAGTTGCTGGTTGGTACCTGTGTTCACAGGGTGACCACTCCTAGGCCACAAGGGAGATTCTCTTCAGTCTTCTGTGCAGCAGAATGTCGAAGTCCAGTCTTCTTCTTGTTTAAAGTTGATTTCGGGATGATCTGCTGTGCAATGGCACTGCTCCCCCTCTTATTCCCAAACTGGGGGTGGATCACCTACTAAGTCCCTCCTCTGGGAGGAACCAGGAAGGGGGGCGGTTACACCCCCTTTCCTTTGTCCAGCTCCACGCCAGGACTGGGGCTGGAAGGCCCCAGAACCGGTTTGGACTGGCCTATGCACGGGGACACCTTGTGTGCCCCGGGCATGTCTGATTCTATTCAGCCCTGTCCTACCCAATACACAAAATCCTGTCTGGGGTGGTGCTCGCACCTCCCAAGGCAGGAAACCCTTTGTCCAGGCCACCATCTGCCGAGTTTCGGTCAGCAGCAGGAGGCCAGACTTGTGTCTGTGGTGGCAGCGTCCATTTTGTGAAGCTGAGGCTCTGTTTAACTTTAACCGGGGTTAAGGCTACACACATGTCGTGTCCCTCTAGAAGGGTGGAATGCTATCCCCGTCGCCAGAATTGGCGAGGGGATAGTATTCCAATTCGTATGACACCTTACTCGACATGTTTTGATAAAGCCAAACCAAAGATAGCATTTAACCGCGAGGATTATAATGCACTTAAGAGTATATGGTATGGCAATATCCCGGAACAGCTTAGGGAGTTGTTCCCGACAGCTGCAGACAGGCTCAGCTCATGCTAGAGCACCATCTCACATATTTCCAAGCACTCTGCCTCCAGGATTGATGAGGCCTTCCATAGGAGTGGCTGATAGGAACATATGTGTCCAGTTTAGGGTTAGGCACAGACATACTGTACCTAAGTAAGAGGTGGTTACACCGACTTACCCCAGCTGAGTGATCAGCCAGTTGTGTCAAATATGGAGGCCAGGCCAGGGGTGGCATAATACATGCTGCAGCCCCTGGTAGGCCTTGGATACACCTATGCCCTGGGCACCTAGGGTGCACTAATACAGGGGCTCATAAGGTGAACCAGTTCCAATTCGTAATGCACCTAAAGTGCATTGGCAGTAATTTAGAGAGAGAACAGCAGGCTGTGGGTCTGATTAGCAGGCCCACAGCCACATTAAGTCAGAAACCAGTGAAGCAAAAAGCAAAAATTTGGGGTGACCATAGGATAGCAGACCCTACTCTCCTACAATGACGACAAAAAAGAAGTGGTGTATTCTGCTGCTGATTAACAGTCTGACGACGACCCAGTCATCACAGCTGTCACTCCAGCCCCAGCGGGCATGCAGCAGACAGACATTTTGACCCTATCCAGAATGGCTGCTGAGCGGGATGTGGGCGGCGTGGCACTGGTACCATCACCAACGCAGTTAACTACAACACCAACACAACCTACAGCTTCCATATTTTCTCGTCAAAAGGGCCGGCAGGGACCTCCATCCAGTTCGACCTCCATTACCTCAAGTAGTGGTGCTGTAAGTGCACAACAGAGTCGAATTCAGCCACGCCCATCCTCCACTTCATCTGGCATTAAAACTGAAAGTAGCACCTCCACCACCAGCAGACATTTCCAGTCCCCAGTTTCGGACTTCTTTAGTGTTAGCAAAAAGGTGGAAAACATGGTCGTTTGGTTGATTTGTAAAAGTGTAGTTAGTCGGGATAAGCTTGGTACCAACTATGGTACCGGAGGCCAGAGAGGTCATCTCCAAAAACACCACACTATCATTTGGGAGGCGCACCTAAGGAAGATCCAGGGAGCCAAAAGTACAACAAATCCAAATGTATCCATTCATATTGCATCCGATGGTGATGAGGGGCTGATCGTGCAGGGGGAAGTGAAGAAGCGACAGACATTTTTTCTGGTACACCAGTACCCCTGGCAGCAGCACTGCAGTGGTAGCGCCCACACCCTCTACCCCTGCAACATGTATCAGGCACACTAAGATTCAGGGAGAGACACCAATGCGAAAAAGTACATCAATCAACCTAACTGGTTTGAAGAAGAAGTCTGCATCATCATCATCATTTTCACGTAAAACGGTCCAGACCACCATTAGAAGCATGTTTTGCTCGGAGGCGCCATTTGAACGCAACCACCCAACGACACGTCTGTATAACGCAAAGCTGGCTAAAATGCTAGCGCTGGACCTTCTCCCTTTTTCTTCCGTGGAAGGGGTGGGTTTTCTAGAATTTGTGGCAACAGTTTGCCCTAAATGGAAGGTTCCTAGCCGGTCCTATTTTGCCGGAGTTGCTGTTCCAGCAGTACATCAAGATGTGCTGGAGGTGATTGGCGCAGCTATTCCGAAAAGTGCTGCTCACACTATCCACCTAACAACAGACATGTGGACCAGTTGCCAAGCCCTTGATTACATGTGCATCACTGCACACTGGGTCTCTTTTGCAGGTGTTAAAGACAAGTTAAAAGCAGGTGTTGACATGGACACAGGTGTTGACATGGACACAGTTTTTCAAACTACTCAGAAACATGAAACAGTAGCCATGTTTGCCATGGAAAAAACTCATACTGCACCTAACCTTTTTTGGAGGAGGTCTATGAATGGCTGGATCCAAGAAATCGCATGATTGGTTATGTTTCCACGGATAATGGCAGTAATATAGTTAAGGCCATGCAGCAAGGTGACTATTTCAGAGTGCCGTGGTGGCGCACAGTATTAACATTGTTGTGCAAGATCTCTTGAAAAAAGAAACCACAGTCAGCAAGTTACTGACCACCTGCCGAAGAATCTGCACACATTTCAGCCACTCTTTTAAGGCCAGAAGAAGCTGAGGAGCATGCAACATGAATGTAGACTGCTAGTCAAAGGACTCATCCAGGAGGTGGCAACACATTGGAACTCAGCCTTTTACATGCTTGAGCGTCTGTCTGAGCAGTGGGGGGTAATCAATGAGTATGTCTATGAACTGGGTTCTACTATGAAAGACATGAGGCTAGAGTTGGAGGAATAGAATCTAGTTGCAAGCCTGACAGACATGCTTCATCCTTTTGAGGTCTTCACGCGTGAAGTCAGCAGGAGAACTGTTCTTTGGGCAAAGCTTTCCCATTGTTGCCCATGCTAGAGCACCAACTGAAGGCGGTGTCTTCAACGTTCCAAGATAATGCTGAAAAGCAAGACGCATATCAGTTGGTAGAGAGGTTATTAAGCGGCCTAGTTGACAATGAAAGGCTTAAAAAAATACATACAGAAAAATATTACATTTGTGCCACTATTCTGGATCCACGGTACAAAAAGGCCGTGGCCAGCAAAGCATTCATTCTTTTTAATGAAGCAGATGTTTCAAAGTACAAACATTGGCTAGCTCTGTCAGCCACTCGGTTCAAAAAAGAGCGGCAGAAAATTGAAGGAGCCGGCAGAAGTACTGAATCAGCAGGCCATCCGGCGTCAAGTTCCACTTCTGAATATGTGGCCGAAGGGAGTCACTTTCCCTCACAGCTGTTCACGACACCAGCAACCGTATCATCATCCTCACCTGCACGAGGCCCAGCCATAATATTGTCGAAAGCGAATTGGCTAACTCATCAAGGGTTTGCTCGTTCCAGTGATGGTACGCAAAGTGGAGTAACCCTCGAGAACCTTGAGTCGATGGTGCGGGCCGATCTGGATGACCCAACAGAGGTCTTTGTTAATCAGAACCCATTGCTGTATTGGTATGGGCAAAGGCCTCTATAGCGACTGATCACCAACCTGACTCTAAATTATTTGTCTTGCCCACTCGCAAGCGTGTCTTCTGAATATGTTTTCAGTACTGCTGGTGCCATTGTAACTTCAAAAAGGACCCGCCGTTCCCCCAAAAATGTGGAGAGGTTAACACTGATCAAGATGATTCAGCACTTCATACCACCAGATTACAAAATACGTGAATGCACGCAGGAAGAAGAGGACACTGACTTAGGTGACTGAAGTTTTTCTCTGTTAGCTGACCTACTCCCATCTCAATTCATAAAGTTTGAGGTTGAGCTCTACTTCCCTGAAACCGAGGCCTAAAAATGACTTCTTTTTTTCGTCCTTATTCACTTTTATTCCTGTGTGTATTCCTGTGTGTATTTCTTTGTTTTGCAACTTTTACCACAACAAAACTCTAATCACCAAATCACAACAAGTCCATCAGCAGCACTGTCTTCATCTTTTTTCATTATTGATTTAAAGGTACAGCAGTCTGCATTCCTGAGGTTCACAAGTTCACAACTCAATCAGGCGCCTCTATCCTCCTCCTCCAGACTCCCCCGATCCATTTCCCTCAAGGCAGATGGCTGGATTACGCAGAATAAAGAAAATTTGTCTTCGTAGACGAGTCCCCTCAAGTGGGACTGGAATTACTGACTACATGCTTGCTGGTTGCTGACAATTACTTCTGAAATTGACAGGAGAGGCTGCCCTGTGGGCCCTCACTTTCAGAAGAAGATACAAACAAAAAGTGGAACAGGTAATGAATAATGAGAAGAAGATGGCATGCAGAGGACAGCAATGGCTGTCTGGCTCTGATAAAAACAATTGATGTTTGTTTGTTGTGCATGAAATTAATCATATGTCTTCTGTTAATGTATAATCTTTTACACACTAAATGTAACTCAAGTCTACTCTGCTTTTTTTTACCTTGTTTAATTCAAATTGTACTTCAACTGCAGAGGCCACTACGTTGCATTTTCCAAAATGCAAAATGTCCTTGGACTTACTTTTTGCCAATATACCATGATGATTGATTAAATATCTTTTTTCTTTACAGTCACTCACTGGGATGGATCGATCATCAGCGTTGGTTTACGGAAGAACTATGGCCAATTTGTGAGTGGCAAACAGGTAAACCATTCTACAACAACTACTACAGCAGAACTACATGTCTGTCTAGTCGTGGTATGGAGTGGTCGAGGCAATGTAGTGTTGTAGCGCCTTGAGACCCTACGGGTATGTAGCGCGCTTTATAAGTGTCACTGATTGATTGATTGATTGTTATGCCGGGCAGAGTCCAGACAGCAGTTCATGTAAAATTGGGGCTATGTGGCTTGCTGCATGCAAATAGATATGATTTGTCTGTCTGTGACAAAGAGCCTAGGTATGCTACATCAGGTTGCTTCACTCAGTGGTGCCTGCCTTGACCTTCTGCATGGTCCTGCCGCAAACATGGGCAAAAAATCAGACAACAGACAAAGCATATCTAGGGTTTAGGGTTCAGTGCGGTTTACTAGGGTTTTTGGGTGTAATTTTGTAGGGTTCCCGGAGTCTAGGGCTCACGTCCCAATGCAGGCTTGTTCATAATGATGTTGGCAAGGTTTTAGGGGGGTTTGGCGTTTTTTGGTCCAGAATTGGCCGAATTTTGGCCTTTTTTGGTATTTTGCGGGCGTGGGTGTTTGGGTGAAAACTAGTTGTACACCTTCCAATGGATAGATTTTGTTCTGCCTTGCTGAGATTCTTGGGAATCGCTGGAACAAGTGTCCTGGACTCCTGGTAAGTTTCAAGAGGATCGAAGTAGTGGAAGTGCTGAAAACAGCAATTTTTTGTCAAGGCGCGATTTGCCATGTTTTGGGGATAGCAGTATTGCATGTTTTTGGGGGGCTGTTTGGGGGTGTTCTATATTTTTGGAGGTGGGTTGAGGGGTCTGGGAGCACTGCTGGGAAGGTCTAATTTTGATTGCAAGTGGTTTGAAGAAAATCCCTGGTGGAAAGTTTTTTTTTTGAGTATTGCATGTTTTTGGGGAGCCACTTGGGGGTGTTCTAGATTTTTTGGGGTGGGTTGAGGGATCTGGGAGCACTGCTGGGAAGGTCTAATTTTGATTGCAAGTGGTTTGAAGAAAATCCATGGTGAAAAAGGGGGGTTTGGACAAAGTTGCAGAGAGCATTTTGGCACGATTTAAACTTAGGCCTAGCAGTATTGCATGTTTTTGGGGGGCTGCTTGGGGGTGTTAAAAATTTTTGGGGGTGGGTTGAGGGGTCTGGGAGCACTGCTGGGAAGGTCTAATTTTGATTTAAAGTGGTTTGAAGAAAATCCATGGTAGAAAAGGGGGGTTTGGGCCTAGTTGCAGAGAGCATTTTGGCACGATTTAAACTTAGGCCTAGTAGTATTGCATATTTTTGGGGGGCTGTTTAGGGATGTTATAGATTTTTGGGGGTGGGTTGAGGGATCTGGGAGCACTGCTGGGAAGGTCTAATTTTGATTGCAAGTGGTTTGAAGAAAATCCATGGTGGAAAAGTTATTTTTTTAGCAGTATTGCATGTTTTTGGGGGGCTGTTTGGGGGTGTTCTCGATTTTTGGGGGTGGGTTGAGGGATCTGGGAGCACTGCTGGGAAGGTCTAATTTTCATTGCAAGTGGTTTGAAGAAAATCCATGGTAGAAAAGAGGGGTTTGGGCCTAGTTGCAGAGAGCGTTTTGGCACGATTTAAAATTAGGCCTAGCAGTATTGCATGTTTTTGGGGGCTGCTTGTGGGTGTTCCAGATTTTTGGGGGTGGGTTGAGGGGTCTGGGAGCGCTGCTGGGAAGGTTTAATTTTGATTGCAAGTGGTTTGAAGAACATCCATGGTGGAAAAGTTGTTTTTTTAACAGTATTTCATGTTTTTGGGTGGCTGCTTGGGGGTGTTCTAGATTTTTTGGGGTGGGTTGAGTGGTCTGGGAGCACTGTTGGGAAGGTCTAATTTTGATTGCAAGTGGTTTGAAGAAAATCCATGGTGGAAAAGGGGGGTTTGGGCCTAGTTGCAGAGAGCGTTTTGGCATGATTTAACTTAGGCCTAGCAGTATTGCATGTTTTTGGGGGGCTGCTTGGGGGTGTTCTTGATTTTTGGGAGGGGGTTTAGAGGTCTGCGGGCACTGCTGGGAAGTTCTAATTTTGTTCTAAAATAGCAGTTTGCCCCTAGCTTGAGGGGAAAAATCCGCAAAATTCGCCCATACTTACTAATTACTATCCTTGAAAAGGAGACTCAGAGTACGCACTTTCGAAATGATGCTTGTATATAATACTGTCTGAAACTGAAATTGTTATTTTTTAACTACACAGCGTACTTTGTATTTTTTTCTCTGTGGTGTTTTATTATCACTTCCTGTTTTTCTATCAACAATTACAGGCCGGCTTTTACCCTGTGCAATGGGAAAAACGATTAACCATTAGCGATCTGCAATACCGCATCCGCCAGGCAGGCAGTGGACAAGGTGTCTTCTGGTCACCAACATTGATCGACGGAGCATCAGATGGAATGGAGGAGTACCTCGAATAAGAGGAATGGCTGAATGCATGCAACTTCCCAAATTCAACAGGACAACTACAACATACAGTTACCAGTATCCATCTTCATTTCTACTTATCTTTTAAGTAATGTTATTGCTGTTTACTTCTATGAGTGTGACTCTGTGCATTTGTTTGCTCTCTGCTTCAATTCATCCCTCCAGCCATTGTATACATTTTTCTTTGCTATTTTTTAAACTAATTTAATGTACTAAGTGGTTCTTCTCTCTGAGGGCAGATAGGCAAGTGAAATTGCGTAATTACTGCAGCCCTGTACTGCCACATTATGTCTTCATAGTTAGTATGTTGTAGAAAGTACTACTTACTTTTCAATAACCTATCCATTTAGCAAACAACTTCATGCATGCAGTAGTGCATGCACTTCCTTTATGTCCCTTAAAATATTTATGGATAGCTTTGTATCCAAAGATTTGTTTATCTTCATTTGTTGTTTGTCCATGCTGTGGTTTTTTTTCCTCTCTCCACAAAGCTTTCCCCACAAACCCCATTCCCATCCAATTTTCAAACCCTAACCCTCTTCCCCCGGGCTGTGTGGTTTTCATTGAGGTGTGACTAAATGACAACAATAATTCCACACACTTGCTGGGGAGGATAAGGTGCAAGCAACCTCCTCAAATTTTAAGGCAGCTAGATGAATCCTAGGATATTGTAATTCTGGTTAAAAAAACAACACAGTATTTTAAAATAAATTCAGAATTTCATGCCCACCATCAATTGGATCCATCGTCAATATCATCCTCCTACATGTCAAGAAGACTTGTTACGCTGCTGTGTCACTGTTCTTGTTGTAGCCATAATCATCCATGCAATTTTTTCCCCCATTCTTATATAGCGCCTTGAGACCTTGCGGTGAATTTTGCGCTATATAAGAATGTATGACTATGACTATGACTATGACTTCAGCATTGCTTAGGCTACGAATTTACTGTTCCTTCTAATACTCCTCTCACGCCACTCAATGTCTCATTTTTTTACTTTGTTTTTCATATGCTGCTACTGCTAGTGTGGTACCACTCCTACTAACACCACAACAACAGAATTTCGGTCCTGGATGGATTTCATGGGCAACCGTAATCGTCATTTGCCATGCAGCCAGTGCTGTGCCTAGCTCTATTCTCAAACACGAATCACAGGTAAGATAAACATTTTGGAGAGGTATAATAATGGGCTGGGACTCGGAGGAGAGACTGACAGTAGTACTAGTAAAGTACTAGTAGGCCAATTGAATTCACTAACTCTGTTAGTGGCACTTTTGAACATTTTTGGACGTTTTACATAATTCATGCTGGTAAGTTTGAGGAAACCAAACGTGCAGTAACCACACCCACCACCCCACAAAATAATATGAACGCGTACACTATGTTGAAGTATGTAAAATAAATAGTTATATATTACCCTAACAAAAATAAACTAGTCCCAAAGACCAAACCACCCCCCTCCCTAACCCAAACAATTGTCCATTTTAAATGTTCTGAGAAAAGTCCCAAAGAATCCCCAACTCCCGATTCTCACCCCCCCAACAGTCTTTAAAAAGGGGCAAGGGATACAGTCACTTCCGGCGGTTTGTGGACAGGCGGTCCCACCGCTCTTTGTGGAGGTCCCGGATCTGTTGCTGCTGCTTCTCCACCTTGCGCTCCAGGTAGTCCACTCTGAGGCGTAGGCGGTGCAGGCGTGCCATCCAGGCTCGGGGGGCAGCTACTGGTGTTGTTGCTGCTGAGCGGAGGCATCAGGAGGCTGTCCGACCACGGCGCCGTGCTGGAGGCTGCTGGCTGGTGGACCCGGGGGCACTGGAGGAGGAAGCAGCTGTTGCCGCCTCATCCTCCTGTTTTCAAGCCCACAGCCGACGATATTCCACACAAATGGCCTCCAGCTTCTGGGCCCTGGCCTGGACAGCCATCTCCTGTCGGGTGAGCTTTTTTGGAGCATCTATATGAAGAAAGAAAGAAAAATACTGTAACCAATACTCTTAAATAATAACACAAATTAATTCAACAGAAAGTTGTCTCACAGTAACACTAGCAATTTGCAAGCACAGTATAACATTTTGGCATGTAGCTTTCCGCCGTCTTTGTAGGCCTGTAACATTAGCGGGAGTTTCAGGAATTCTACTAGCAGGCAGCACTATGGACTCAACACAAAGTCAGAGAGTCAGAGAGTACACCAATATTCTTCTTTTTTCTCTAGTTTTGCGAAATTACTTGTACGTGAACTTGTGGTAGCCAGCATAATGCCAGCTCAGTCAGCTTGCACCCAAAAAAAACCAGACACAAGCCATGATGACGCAGACTCGCATTATTTTAAGCAGTACATGCAGGTGGGGATAGGGAAGCTCTTACCTTTCTATAGGGGTGGCACTGGCCATACTCGGTTACATCAAGGGCTACTGCTCAATGTCATTTATATTTCGCACTCCCCCCCCCAGGCCTTCAGTACTACAAAAGGAAAATGAAGATTATTAATCTCTGATCATGTATCCAGCCAATCACATGATCTCTTTGCTTATATGATGGATGACTTTAGGTGCTTTGTTGTGATAGATTGTGTGAACAACAGCGATAGTCCACTCATGATTGACACAGCAGAAAGAGAATTATGAACATAGGGAGTGAGTGTGGTAACTATAATTGCCGGAGGAAGGGACTTGACTTGATATAATTGTCAACTATACAATACATATACAATATATGCTGTGCTTGCAAAGTAAACTACTGTACTGTTACTTTAGGCATGGGAGAGTTTGTGAACAATCACAACTTCTAGTATTTGGATTTCCTCTGCTTTGCTACTCTGGCACGAACAAGCTGTTCAAACAAAGTAACACTCTTCATGCACTGAGCGTCTGCTCTACACATACACATCTGCTATCTATGAGGAAGAAGATACCATCCAGGCTTCCAAAGTAAACGTCTATCATTCTTCTTAATGTCTCAACTGTACCAACTTTACTTTTTCTCAACAACCAAATAACACCCTTTTCATTTTATTTGGTAAACCACTGTCTTGACTTGCATTTGAGTTTCACCCAAATGATATATTGCAATGCACACCACACATGAATTTTCTGATTCACCCACACAGTCAGTCATCTTTTCTTTGTCCTCCAACCATCCTTGCTTCAAGCAGCCATGCATCTGATTCCTTCCTATCAACCACCTCTGCCTACATTCAAAAACACGTATCATTCTTTATAGTCATAATTGTTACGACTCGCTCGTCCTTCAATTCACCCTAAGTTCTTTCCCTTTTCGTTCATCACATCCCTCAAGTTCATCTGATATGACTTGGCTTCACGATTAAAGTTTCCCAGCTGAGTTGAAGTCAAATAGAGGGGGCCATTGTTTACTCGAGAACTACCGCCGCTAATGCTATTGCTAAGTCAAGGGTGACTGTCTTCTCCGTGATTGGCAAAAATGTAGTTCTAAATTAGTAACTGTTCTTAACAGTACAGTGTACTTGTAGTAGTGTACTGTCTACTGTACAGTACATCATACACTCTTTTGCGAGCCTACTCTAAAATGCAATCCCCCTCTGCTCCTCCTGGTGGCAATTGTGGCGCCGCCGCATCAGCCCCTGGAGTGGACCCCTGTTAACTTATATGCTTAACCATAACATGCAACACTTTTTGGCACAACTGATGAATTCTTGCTTTTTAACGTGCAACATTTTTCTAATTACAGACAGAACCAACTACTCCTCATCACCACCAGAAGGACTTGAAGTTCCAACAAGGTGAGGGCTCCCAAGTCCCGCACAGTTACTTCTGACTGAGGTATGTGGAAAGTCGAACTGCACCTATCATCAACAATGTCCTATTTCTCTTGTCCATTCTTCTGTATGTGCAGAATAGTCCCTGAAACACTAGCGGGATGTTATGTGCTACTATCAAATCAAAAAGCCAACTACTAGCTTATTCTTGGTTGACATTGACATTTTGTTGTTGGAAATTGTCAAAGCACTAACATAAAGAAGACTGGAATACACAGCAAGGGCAACCCAGAGGTCTGCACTCAGTGCCTCTAGAGCTATTGCTGGATCAGAGTTTTGTTTAACACAGTTTGCCGACTGGGCAAGCTTAGCTACCTACACAGACAGACTCATAATATTAGTAAATAGTAGTAGCACAGAGAGTGATGGTAGAGAGGCAGGATAAGAATGTAGAAACAGTCTACAAGAAGATCAAGGACTATTTTGTAAAAACAAATAGAATTAGGAAACAGTTTTGAATGAATAGGAGCTGTAAAAGTTAGGGAAGCATAATTATATTAACAACAGAACAACTTACTGGGGCCAGCAGAAGAGCCTGCAGAGGACCGTTCCTGCCCACTTTCTTCCGCCGGAGTCTGGGGTGTAGTCTTTTTGCCCCTGGGAGGTGCGGAATGTGAACATGAAATAAACACAAACATGGATGATTATGTTTTTGAAATATTTGATTTCTTTGACCACAATCTAAATTTATCTCGGGGAAACAAGTTACCAACAATTGCACTACTTGTATTGACCTATCTGATCTGCTCAACTAGGAGGATACTAGTACAGTATTGCTGGATTCGCAGACCGTCTACTTGGAAAGTTATGTAAATCACTAACTAAACCAACAACAAAAAGGTTCTGCTACGACTGCCAGCACTCAGCAGTACGCGACGTGACAGACACAGTCCGTCATCAAGATTGCAGACCACTAAAAAATGTCCTACTACTAATAACAAGTCATAATATACTCAACCTATCAATCCACCACTATCTCTTCTTCTTAGTAGCAGCAGGAGTACAAAGGAAGGACTAGACTTGAGTCTCTAGTCTCTCTAGCATTACGTAGTTCTGTAAAGTACTACACTCATACATATTCAGGCCAAATGAGCACAAAGTTGCAAACAAGCAAGCATAGTAGCAACACCACTGAGGAGGCGAGCAGCTGCAATCACAGAAGCTATTTAAACATTATTTTCCTGCAATGTAATCGAATCTGCAGCATTCTTACTCTTCGGGAAAAACATATATTAGCAATATAACACAGAGCAGAAGAAAACAAAGTAGTTAATATATAGCTACTCACCAAGGCCAGGGATCTCCATGCCTAGCAGATGAACCAGGTCCTGCTCCTGGTCTGGGACGTCTGCCCACCGGTGCGTCGCCTGGTCATAGGTGCGCCGGACCCCTGACTTGCTACGCATGGCCCGGCACATCTTATCCCACAGCTGGCGACACTCCCGGAGGCCATACCCTTGACCGGGCCTGCCCCCTGCTGCCACGGTCTACATAAAAAATAAGTGCGGCCACCTCTACCGCGCTGAAAATTTCCCTGGCCACTACATCCTCCCCCCTCAATCGCCCGCAAGGGAGCCAGCTACGGGGTGCAGGACCCTTCCCCTTGCTCTTCCCAGCTCCCTTTACCATGGTCCTGGACAGGAAAGTTAAATAAAAAATAGGGAAAGAATAGGGAAAAAGTAAATAAAATAAAAGAGTTTAAAAAAGTAGTTTAAAGTAACCAAAAGTAGAAAAAAAGCACAAAATATAGATGTAGAAAAAGAGAGGGATAGATAATGAGTAAAAAAAATTAAAAAAAGTGAAAAGAAACAAAGGATTGCAAAGATTAGGGTAGGATTGAAAAAGCATGCCCAGAACCATAGCAATGACTGAAAAACAAGATGGCCGTGCCTATTGAGGACCGCGTGGGTAAGTTTGCTCAATATTTCCCCCGCGAGCACGCAAAAATGCACGCGACCACATAATCGCGCCCCGCGCACAACACGAGGATGCAACTAGCGCCCAGAAATGGAAATACGCAAAGTGAACAAGATGGCCGTGCCCATGTACGACCGCATGGGTAATTTCGCGGTCAAGTGCTGCAAGAGGCCCGCAAACACGCAAAGCGCCTCCAAAAAAAATTTGCACAAATTTGCGGATTATGCGGACCGCGAATTCGCTTTCGCAGGAATTTTCCTACTGCGAATTCGCGCATTTCGCCCATACTTAAAAAACACAAACAATTTAGCCGTGTTAATTGCTCCTAATGTTACTAAGGGTACTCCTATCTATCTCTAATACCTCAATAATACAGAAAACCTATTGGGGGTACCCTTTTGCCAGTCTTATTGGAGTGACCTAAGTTCATACCTGGTACAATGTGTCAAGAAGCTGGCCTCAGAGAATTAATAAATGCGCTATGTCTGAGTGTGCAGTTTTCTTCCTACTCAGGTTGAAGGTCGGGGACTGCAGAGCTGCGTCTTAGGGTAAATAGACAAAATATCGAAAAAAATATATGGAATGGGCAAAATATCGATTTCAAAATACAGAATGGCCATAATATTGAATGGACATAATATAGTGGTTAATAATATCGAAATGCATGTAAGTAATATCGAATTTTAAATTATCGAAGCACATAATATAGGCATTAAAATATATTGAATTTTTATTAATATCAATTTTTTTACACTGTTTTGTACATTAGTGTATGTGTTAAAAGTGTATAATATTTTTGTAATGTATGTTTCAATTTTTTAAAGTAATGAATTTTATGTTATTTAATTTTTGCGTAGTTTAATTTCGTAGTGGGTTGTGGGTTTATAGGGGAAAAGGGTGGGAAGTAATATAATTATAGTACATTAAATATTAATTTTTAGGAATTATTAATTAACTTTTATTTAGTTTTGTGTTTTAGTTCTGTAGCGAAGTGTGGGTTTATAGGGGAATAGAGTGGGAAGTAATTTAATTGTAATTAATTAAATATGTATTTTTATTTATTTTTATTGATGAATAATATATTGGTAATTAATTATTAATTGGTAATTAGTTTTTATTAATTGATTAATTGATAATTATGGTAATTGTATTAATTTATTATTTGGAGCGGGTTGTGGGTTTATAGGGGAAAACGGTGGGTAGTAATGTAATTATAGTATATTAAATATTCATTTTTTAGGAATTATTAAGTAGTTTTAATTCAGTTTTGCGTTTTAGTTCAGTAGCGGGTTGTGGGTTTATAGGGGAATTGGGTGGGAAATCATTTGATTGTATAAAATAAATATGTATTTTCATTTATTTTTATTGATGAATAATTTATTAAAAATTAATTATTTTTATTCATTGATTAATTGATAATTATGTTAATTGCATTAATTTGTTATTTGGAGCAGGTTGTGGGTTTATAGGGGAGTAGGGTGGGAAAAAAATTAATTGTAATTAAGTAATTATTGAAATTATTTTTGTGTATTGATAATTAATTTATTGTTAATTATTAATTGGTAATTGTTTTATTACTTATTACATTTTTGGTATTTAACATTAATTGGTTGTTAATTAATTATTCATAGGTAATTATTTAAAAAAAATATTTATTGGTTTTTATAATTAATTATGTATTACATATTTTGTAATTGGTAATTAATTGAAATGACGTTTTTTATTGGTATTGATAGTTAATTTATTTTTATTTTAATACTAAATCATTATTTTCCCTACTGTTGCACTCACTGTACTGGGAATAGTAATTTTTTCCCCTACCCTATCCAACTCTTTCCCTACTGTTGCACTCTCTGGAGTGGGAATCATAATTTCTACCCTCCCGCTATCCAACGCTTTCCCTAATGTTGCACTCTCTGAAGTGAGAATAGTAATCTTCACCCTTACGCTATCCAACGCTTTCCCTACTATTGCACTGTATGGAGTGGGAAGAGTAATTTTTACCCTCCTGCTATCCAACATTTCCCTACTGTTGCACTCTCTGGAGTAGGAATAGTATTTTTAACCTACCGCTATACAACGCTTTCCTTACTGATGCATTCACTGAAGTGTGAATAGTTATTTTTAGCCTCCCGTTATCCAGCGCTTTCTCTACTATTGCACTCTATGGAGTGGGAATAGTAATTTTTACCCCTACGCTATCCAACGTTTTCCCTACTGTTGGACTCCCTGGAGTGGGAATAGTAAATTTTACCCTGCTGCTATCTAAAGCTTTCCCTACTGTTGCACTCTCTGAAGTGGGAACAGTAATTTTTACCCTCCCGCTATCCAACGCTTTCCCTACTGTTGCACTCTCTGGAGTGGGAATAGTAATTTCTACCCTCCTGCTACCCAATGCTTTCCCTACCGTTGCACTCTCTAAAGTGGGAATAGTAATTTTTACTCCTACGCTATCCAACGCTTTCCCTACTGTTGCACTCTCTGGAGTGGGAATAGAAATGTTTACCCCAACGCTATCCAATGCTTTCCCTACTGTTGCACTCTCTGGAGTGGGAATAGTAATTTTTACCCTTACGCGATCCAACGCTTTCCCTACTGTTGCACTCTCTGGAGTGGGAATAGAAATGTTTAACCCAAGGCTATCCAATGCTTTCCCTACAGTTGCACTCCCTGGAGTGGGAGTAGTAATTTTTACCCTACCGCTATCCAATGCTTTTCCTACTGTTGCACTCACTGGAGTGGGAATAGTAATTTTTACCCCTACGCTATCCAACGCTTTCTCTACTGTTGCACTCCCTGGAGTGGGAATAGTAATTTTTACCCCTACGCTATCCAACCCTTTCCCTACTGTTGCACTCTCTGGAGTGGGAATAGTAATTTTAACCCCTACGCTATCCAACACTTTCCCTACTGTTGCACTCTCTGGAGTTGGAATAGTAATTTTTACCCCTACGCTATCCAACGCTTTCCCTACTGTTGCACTCTCTGGAGTGGGAATAGTAATTTGTACCCCTACACTATCCAACGCTTTCCCTACTGTTGCACTCCCTGGAGTGGGAATAGTAATTTTTACCCCTACGCTATCCAACCCTTTCCCTACTGTTGCACTCTCTGGAGTGGGAATAGTAATTTTAACCCCTACGCTATCCAACACTTTCCCTACTGTTGCACTCTCTGGAGTGGGAATAGTAATTTTTACCCCTACGCTATCCAACGCTTTCCCTACTGTTGCACTCTCTGGAGTGGGAATAGTAATTTTTACCCCTACACTATCCAACGCTTTCCCTACTGTTGCACTCACTGGAGTGGGAATAGTAATTTTTACCCTACCAGTATCCTACGCTAAAAATATTGTATTTAAAAAAAAAAAATTATGTTAATGTATATGTATTAATTTTGTTTTACTCACTTTAATTATTTATTAATTTTAAGGTTATTCAAGTATTTTTGAGTATGTTTCAGTTCATTATGTTTATTATTTTATTAATTTTACATTACTTTCAATACATTTAAAAAAAATCGATATTTTAACAAACTATATTATTCAAAACGATACTTTTGATTCGATATTTTTGTACTTATCTCTTTGTAGATAGGAATTCGATATTTTTTGTATTCTATATTTTGTCCACGTTGTTGCGTGCAGGGCACTTTCTTGTTTTTATGAAAACAACCATCAGAAAAAGAAGCAGAGTTAAGAGAACTGCTAAAAAAACAGTCTGGGAGAGCAGGTAGGGAGAGGGGTATGGAGGAAGAGAAGAGGGGGGTGGATGGAAGACCAGCCCTTGCAGCAGTAAAGCTTTGCAAATGGCAAGCAGCAGAGTTGTACAACATCCAAAAACTCTTAAAGGTAGAAGGAGCAGGAGTTGTGACATTAGCCAAACTAAAGCTGATATCCCTTCCTTCTGCTGTGGCTCAGAGGATGCCAGAGGAGGGCCATTGATTGTAGTGAGAGGAGTGCACACCCCGCCTTTTAAATGTAGGTTTGGTATATGCTGATGCCAGCACCCAAGTAAATTCACATTATTGAAAGTGCACTTTCGATGGGCACCAAGGCGGTACCTTGCACATGCTCGTCTCTAAGCCCTGTGAGAACCATCATAACAACAGTGGTAAAAAATAATACAATACTATTACAAAACACTATAAACATGATATATCTAAGTACAGCAAGAATGTGTTACTGTTTCACAAATTAACAGGATTGATTTTATCAACCTCTGATCGTTCAGAGGCCGTGTTAGCCCTGCCAGGATCCGGTCACGTGACCCTGTGATAGCAGTTCAGGGACCTAATGAGCTGGCTTAACACTTTCTTGCACTGACCTTTACATCTACGGGGTCTTTGTAAATCCAATTCACTTACTGGAAGGAAGGGATGGTCGGACTATACAATGTTTTGTAAAACTAGATAGACACAGCAGTGACCAGCAAAACACCATGCAGTAGGAAGAGAGAATAGATTTAATAAAAGATTCCTGAATTTGAATCTATGTCTGCAATGATATCTGCATTTTGATGATTGTTGGATGTGGTACTTCTAGCCAGTCGGATAGCTCAGTGGTTTGAGTGCCTGCAGCAGGCATGTGTGTGCAACGTGCAAGTCACAAGTATGAATCACAGTAAGGCAGGATGTACCTTATGTTCGTGAAAGGTGAAAAAAATCTGCATTATGATTTTACAAGGTAATATTGGAAGCACTCTCTGAAGGGAATTGACACATTTCATGAGTGTTTTGCTCTCTACAAAATCCTAAATGTATTTTGGGATGCACTGGTCATGTATGCCTGTGGTTACCCAAAGGAGTGAAGACCCATCATCTGTGGGCGCGTTGGTACTGTATCTGCCTGGAGAACACTTATCATCTGGCCATGCAATGCTGAAACACATTGACAATGACAAAGCCAACTGCCAAGACCGATTGACTTTGCCAATGCTTGCATATTTTATTATTTACTACATTTTTATCATCCGTTCTCTTACTGATCAATGAAGTTTGAGCTCTTCTGATGCTTCTTCCTCTGCCTTTGGTGAATTTAGAAAATGTGCAAAGAGAACTTCAATCTGCTGCTAGAGTTTTGGAACCTTATCTCTGTATCCTAAGAATTTCCGTTTCCATAGCTATAACGATATTTTATATGTTTCAGTTTTCTGTCCAATGATTCGAATAGGCTACAAGATCACCCACAGGGACCGCACCAATGGAGCAGGAGGAGGAATCGCCATCGTCCACAGGAACACTCTCAGAGTCTCGACCAACACCGACAACACCCTTAGCACTGCCGAACACCTTCACTGGAGGTGCACAGCGATCCCAACACCACCCTCAGAGGAACCCTCATCTAGAGACCCCCCGGACACCAACCACAGTTCAGCAACTCCATCGCCGACCTCGTCAGTAGCTATACCCTCGTCTCCACGGACTACATACTTCTCGGGGATCTGAACTTCCATCTCGAGAACAACAACTATTGCAACTCTACCACCCTGATCGACAACCTCGGACTCTGACAACTCATCACAACACCCACTCTCTCTGCCTGCCACACGCTTGAACCAATCTTTTCTGCAAGCGCCCACGTTTCCTTCAACCACACGACCGAATTCCACTGGACCGACCACCACTGCATCCACTTCCCCTTCAATCCTCCTGCACCACCGCACCCAACAGATCCCCGCCACTGCTGGAGCAAAGTCACCGAAGACCAGCTAACCAATTCAATTCAATTCAAATCAAATAAGTCTTTCGAAAAATATATCATAAAAGACTGTACATTTAAAAAAGAGTACACATATTAAAAAAAGGAAAAACCATAACGGTATCAGAGACACGGTATTCCTACCAGAGAAACGAGTCAACAAGTTATTCCATACAATAAATTTATATTATTTAAAAGAGTAAACAAGATGTAAAATCCCATTCAATAAATTAAGTTAAAAAAAGATACGAGGTCAATAGTCAATTAGCATCACAGGAATAAATAAATTTAATAAACCCGTTTTAATTCTGGCGTAGCTTTCTCCTCCGATATGGCCCAAATCCAATGTAAAAATTTTGCAACAGCAATTACAATACTTTCAGAGCACTCAGTTTGAAAGATCCTTAAGGCCTCTTCCCCGGTAGTAATGCCCTTCAGCAAACATATAGGCTTCAACCACTTGTAACATGGATGTTTGTACTCAGGGCAGATAAAAAGAATATGGGCTATACCTTCGGGCTGGGTAAAACAAAAAGGACATGATATATTATTTTCAGCTTGCCATTTGCTGGTAAAGGAATTAACAGGAAGGGTACCCACCCTATATTGGTGGTACCGTTTCCGGTCTTCGGGAATTGTAATAATATCCCAATAGCCCTCATAGGCAGATTCATGCTTGAGATCTAGGAAATTTCTTGTAAGTGATGGGTCAATGCAAGTTTGAAAATTACGCATTGACACCATTGACCAGTAAAGCTCCTTAAAACCCTTTCGAGGTGGGAAGGGATTAACAGTAGGATTCTCCCACAATGGACCCAAGCCCATAGTGGTGTAAACAGCCTTGACCTCTCTCAACCATGGAATTCTATTGGCTGTATCCATGTCTCGGACTCCGAGGAGGGCCTGGGTATGCTGGAAGAGTTCCGGTGTAACCAAGAGCCTCCTCCAATATGCCACTGGTCTAAACCGCGCCACATCCTCAAGTCGTTGACAGCCCAGATCAAAGTAAAGGGGCAGAAGTGGCGTAGATGGTGGAAGGCAAACTAATCCCCTCACAAACTTGTTTTGGGAGTTCACCAATTGTGTGCTGTTACTGAACCCCCATAGTTCAGCCCCATACAATATAGAAGCACTTATTTTGGTGTTATAGATTTTAATTGCTGGGGTAATAGGTTTTGTAGCAGAGAGGCGCAATTCCCTTATTAGTGCTCCAGCTAACTGGGCAGGTTTGGTAACCAACTGATTGATATGGGGTTTCCATTCTAGCCTTGAACCCAATATAATACCAAGATAGGTAAAGAATTGGGTCTGTTCAAGCAATTCACCGTTCATGGTAGCCCTCCCTCTCACAAGCTTTTGCTTGTGCATGACCATAAATGTAGTTTTGGTCACATTGATGGTAAGGCCATAGTCTTTGCAGAACACTTCAAAGCGACCAGCTAACCACCATCCTACCCTGGAGCCGACCCCACTGACCCCGACACCGCCGCCCACAACCTCAGACAATGGATCAACAACAGCACCAACACCCTCGCCTGATCAAAAAACACTCCAACCGGCATGCCAACAAGAAAGCCAGCAGGTTTACTAAAGACCTCCAGACCTTCAAGCTAACCAGCTGATCCTCTCCCTCACCAAGGACCCCCTCTCCAACAAAAGCACCCTCCCCGAAGGAATGAAAGCCGTAGTCGAGAGGATGAAGAACAGTCGACTGAAGGTAAACTCGGACAAGACAAAAGTCCTCATTCTCGGCCCCACCCCCTCGGCCTGGGACGACACCTGGTGGCCCACCGCACTGAGAACAGCTCCAACACCCACCGACCACGCAGGCAACCTAGGGTTTATCCTCGACTCTACTCTCTCCATGACAAAACAGGTCAACGCCATCTAGTCCTCCTGCTTCAACACCCTCCGCATGCTCAGCAAGATCAACAGGTGGAACCCCACAGAAACAAGAAGAACGGTCACCCAGGCCCTCGTCCGCAGCAGGTTGGACTACAGAACTACCCTCTACGCAGGAGCCTCGACCAAAATCCTGAAATGACTTCAATGCATTCAAAATGCCTCTGCACGCCGGATCCTGGACATCCCTCATGCAGCCACATCACACCCCACCTGAGAAACCTGCACTGACTCCCCGTCAACAAGAGGATAACCTTCAAGCTCCTCACCCACACACACAAAGCACTCCACAACACCGGACCAGCATACCTCAACAGACGACTCAGCTTCTACATCTCCAACCGCCAGCTCCACTGCGCCAACCTCACCCTTGCCACAGTCCCCCACACCTGAAGAGCAACCTATTGGTGGGAGATCGTTCTCCCACCTCGCCGCCAAGACCTGGAACCCCCTCCCCATCCCCCTACCGCAGACCCAGGACCTCCTAACCTTCAGAAGACTCCTCAAGACCTGGCTGTCGAGCAGTAGCAGCACTCCCCATCCAGCGCCTTGAGACCCTCAAGGGTATGTAGTGCACTTTACAAATGTTCTGATTGATTGATTGATTGACTGCAGTCTCCCTCTAACAATGACAACACTGTGTAAACAGAATTCTTGGGTGAAGGTTCTATTTCTAAGTCTATGCAGAAAACGATTTCCTCTTTTCTCCAAAGCACCAGTGTTTTTAATATGTCTGTTCTCACATACACACCAACTTCAATCTTTTTCTCTCCAGGAATAATTTAGGTGTACATTATCATAAAGTACTTTTATATAGCACAGGCAGAGTTCTTTGGATACACTATATAGAACTTCAAATTGAAAAAATATACCACACACCTGACAAACATTGCTAGTAGAAGGACATATATAGAGCCCACATCCTCGTCTCTGAGCTTTTCCTCTGGAGGTGCTTTATATTTTGGGACCAGGCAACACCCACATATGTGTTATGTTTCATTTTGTATGTGTATGTTTGGCAAATGTAAAGTGTTAGTGACATGTGTTTCAGTGTATAAAGTGTTGTATCAATTAATTATCTTCAATTTCATATGTGTAATTATCTAAGTTTGAACACCTGTTATGTTTATACTTTTGTAATGTGATTTATTTTTATGTCTGCAATCATTACAGTTATATTTTTAATCTGTGTTATTGTTATATTATATTTTATATTTGTTTAACATTTGCTGCAATGGGTATATGTGGGTGTATTCAATATCACAATTTATATGACTAGTTTTTTAAATATTACTTTAATTTGTACTTTTTTTATATGTATAATGTGGTGTATAAAGGTACGTGCAATATCTAAGGTAATAGGAAAATGTTTTCTTGTATTCCTTTTCATTTTTTTTTTCATGCTGGGCTTTGTGCCCATCGTGTTATTCACTGGGTCCACTGAGACAGTAAAATGTGTAATTTCATGGACATTACCAGTGTTGGGCGGCATGGATCGGGGTGCTGGGGTGGCGGGGGATAACGGGGGTGTAAGAAAAGACTAAAATAAGCGTACCTTATCAACACATTTCTCTCACGTTGACTCTCCTCCACGTTCGGGATGAACAGGAAGCAGGAAGCACCCAGGCTCTCCTGAGCCAATCACAATGCTGCAATGCTGTCTTATGATTGGTCTGAGCACCATGGTTTGGTGCTCAGCAAGGAAATGGGGGCCTAGGCATGTTCTCCACCCAGGCTATAGGGCAGCCTGGGTGGAGAACATGCTAAGTGCGCCAGATGCTTTTGCTGGCTCGAGGCGGCTGGCCAAGCCTTCATGTGAACTTACAGTGTGTGCACCACTCCTCCCCTGCCCTGCTCTGTGAGCAGAGCAGATCCCGCCCAGCCAAAAGTCCGCAAATGGAACAAATCAAAATGATAATAACATCAAGTTATTATCATTTTATTTTTTCTTTCTTTCACTGCTGCTTAGCAGTGGGGCAATGCTCCTCCGCCTTAGCTTAGGAGCCGCTACTGGACATTACATGTTACGTTCAGGAATATTGAATATTATGCTTGCCCCTTGTTTGCACCTGGTTTCATTTGGTGCTAGGATTAGATGCACAGCCAGGTTTTTCCACTATTGATGTATCGTTAGGCGTGATTTTCATACGTTATCAGGGGATTGGTGCTCAGCGGTGCAAATCGCTTTTACAACTGCCCTTTCGCCACATTTTGGCAATATAGCCCAATAACAGAAGAAAGATGAGGAACAATCCCATTTGCGTCAGTCTGTTTTGCGATGCACTGCTTGGCATTGCATATGAGCCCATGCAAAATGTTAGAAATATGGCCTTCGACTTCTATACACAATATCCCCTCCAATTTCCTGCTCAGTCTTAAGGGGCAGTCAAGTCTTACACTAAGTGAACACACTTCTGTCATCTGAAAGGGCACACCAGCACTTCTCAGCAGCGGTGCAACACGTTTGATGGCAGGGTGGGACCCTCTTTTCTGGGATGGCGAGCTCTAGAATTTCAGGACTTTCATTTCAAGCAGTTAAGCAGAGTCTGAGGAACCTCGGGACTGATCTACCTGGCTACTCAGGACTGGGTGAAAATCCTACCGCTGGAGGTGATGCGGCCACTGAGAGACTTGTGTTATATCCCATAGTGACCACTAAGAAATTATTGTGTTGTTGATTCCCGTAGCACACAGCCTGAGATGATTGTCTTGTTGTGCTCCACGGTGCACGCTGAGATGATTCTGAGCTCATCCATATTGCACTCTCCCCACTGATTGTATTGATTTCCAGAGGACACACCCTGAGATGATTGTCTTTTTGTGCATACTTCATTGTGCATACTATGAGCGGAAACATCCTTTACCACACAGTTCTTACCATGATCTGCCTTTAAAACACTGTCACTACTCGGACATTATCACGCTCTCCGTTACCATGCAAGTCGTTACAATGACTCGCTTTAGGGGGCGTTGTTGGACTGGGGTTTGATTTAAAATCCAACACCTTCCCTACTGTTGTTTAGTTTGATGTTGGAATAGTAAACCTAACTATTCTAAAGTCCCGTATCCCCGCTAAGGCAAGATATTGTAACCACTTGCGTGTTAAAGGAACGTGTGGTAGCGTCACAGTTGGGGTAGAGACTGCGTTGTAAATGTATGAGTTTAAATGTGTGTGTGGTTCTGTCATACATCCCTCTATGAGATGTACACAATAAGTGCTTTGTACTGATCTTATAGGTGTTTTCCACAGTGCACATTCTATTCCAAGATGCTTGTGTTGTGTTTTACATGGTGCACACTCAGATTAGATTGTTGTTGATGACAGAGTCATTCTTTTCCATTGTGGACACTATATCTTCACATCAAGACAATGAAATGATTGCTTTGATTTCCCCAGTGTTCACTCTGAAATGTTTATGTTGTTCTCCATTGTGCACACTGTGATGTAAGTGTGTTTTCCACAGAACTGCAGAGATGATTGTGCTGTTGTCTTCCAAAGGGCACAAACTGCCATGATTATGTTATTATTCTCCACAGGGGACAGTCTAAGACAAAGCTTTGGTACCAGAGAAGCTAACGGGTTCTCAGTCTGCACTGGCCCAGACCAGGTTCTCTAGTGTATGACGGGAAAAACAGCCTATACTACACAACCGTTACAACGTATGCCATTACATTGCATGCCATTGCAATGAAAAAGGTGTGCATCAGTGGGTAGAAGGTGTTGCATTTAACTCCAACAACTTCCCTAGTGCTGCACACACTGGAGTTGGAATAGAAAATGTATCTATTCCAACTTCCAGCGCTACCCCGACTGAAAGTCAATGTAAAAGTTGACGTTGCAACGGCATGCGTTGTAACGTCACATATTCGTGAATGACATTCTGCATGATAAATATGGCCACCACGCATTACTCTGAAACACTTCCACAGTGGCCACACTACAAACGCACACTTTGCCAGCCAGGCACAAACAACGGAATGCTGCGTTACCCATCAGCATGGCACCTAAGAGCCTGGTCATGGGTACAATGCTTCACATCTTGTATATGCAACCACACACAGAACATCTGCAATACATTTTATTTAGAAACTAACAGTGATTTCAGATGTTTGGACAGGGTTCTCAATGCTAATGCTGTTTGTCGTAGTAGTATATTTGATGTGCAAACCGTGATTGTTATAAATAAGGGGGAGTTGAGCAGGAAACCTGTCTGGGAAGCTTCTGATGGGACTGGTGACGTCATGGAATTGTAGTAATAAACTTTGGGACTCACCGCAGGATTATAATGCAGCAGGATCGTGACGCTTATTCACAAAGGTATTTTGGAGCAAGTAAAGTCATACTCCTGGCGCTGTATTATATATGAGACTCACGGTTTTACGTTTAAACAGATTTTTACATATAAATACAGAAAGAAACTTTTTGGTTTTTCTCTGTATTTATATATAAAAACGGCAAAATACTTATAAAACAAATGCTCCTGCTGCCTCTGTGCTCCTCTGTAAAATCCGAGTCAGAGGTGCACAGAGGCGGCCCAAAGAAACAGGAAATTGCTGACGTAAAAGTGCTCCAGAGATGGGTAACTGGGAGCACTGTGTCTGCAGAGAACTCCAGCACCTCCCACAGCGGTAGTTTTCGTAAGATAATTGCTCGAGCAGTACAAGCAGCCGATGTCCATTAAGAGGTGTGAAAACACCCCAGGACATCGGCTGCTGCTCCAGCAACCTTTTGTTTCTTGTTGTATGGGAGGGTGAAGAGGTTGATTCGGCACTGGGCAGACATGCCTCCAACAACTATTAGCATAAAGCTTGGCTGCATCTCTCAGTGATATCAGCCAGATTCATAAAATGTCAAATTCTGCGATTTCTACATTGTGAGAAAAAGCAAATCGCAATTTAGAAATCGCAGAATGGCATTCATGATAATTTGCGAGAAAAATAAGCGAATCGCAATCGGCCGCAATCGCCGATTGCGAGTTCCCAAAAATCGGAAAAAATTCGCAGAATCAGTCGATACCCGTGTTGAAATTGCGATTTCGCAATTACCGAAATCGCAAATTGCGATCTCGCTAATTGCGAAATCGCAAAAAAGGGAAGTCGCATTCTGAGCACAGTGATGACATCACAACCAGGAAGTAGGCAGGTTCCACCCTCATTCAGCAGTCAGAGCCTGAAGTGGAAGCAGCATTGCCAGAGCTCCCCTCCAGAGTGCCTACAGGAGAAAACCAGGAGACACCCCAGTGCACAGCATGTCACAGGAAGCTGCAGGTGAAACTTCCACTGGAAGAAAAAGGAAAATTAAATGTTCCGAGCAAGAGCTCCAATATTTGATAGAGGGAGTCTGCAAGGACCACAATCGCCTCTTTGGTAAAGACTCCAGAAGGGTGCCTGAGGCCGATAAAAGGAGGATTTGGGTGCGCATCCGCGCAAAAGTGAACTCTGTGGGGGTGACCCAGCGCTCTGTGGATGAGCTGAAAAAACGTTGGTACGACCTCAGAGGGCGGGCAAAGGAGAAGATCGCAGAGAGGCTGGGGGAGCATGTTGCGACAGGTGGAGGAGAGCCCACTGTCCCACCAAACACACCGAGTAGAGGACACCATTAATCCGCAGGCATGCGTGGGGGTGATCCAGCTGGACTCCTCCCGACCCACCCAAGATACACAAGGTAAGTGCCATGCGACTGCGACCCCCTGTCCCCTAACAATGTCCATGACTCCAGATCATCCCATTTCAAAGCCCAGTCATGCAGCCAAAGCACACCACAAAGCACTATTGCATTGTGGGACATGTAGTCTAACCACAATTACCATCTAGCCCCATAAAGCCAGACCTGTTTAGTGAGACTCAATCCTGCAGCGAGTCAGGGAATGGTAGCCTGCATGCATGTAGGAAGCTTAAATGTGGAAGAAACATGTCACTAATCAACGTCCACTTTACATCACAGGTGGCGCAGAAGTCCCCAGTACAGACAGCAATGCCCTGCAAATTGAGGATATCACAGAGGACACTGAGGGAGACTTACATCTATCCCCACAGCCAGGACCATCAGGGCAAGCTGCCGCACCAGTGATCATTCCACCACCTGCCCCTGTGGACAGTTCCACCTCTGTGCCAACAGGCGCAGCAGTACCACAGCGCGTGACTCAACCACCAGTGGGACTGACAACACCAGCAGCAGCACGCCGATGCCCTGCGGCTGTGAGGAGCCAGTCAAGCGGACTGGTGAGGGAGCAACGCAATAACACTTCCCGCGCTGGTAGGGGACCAAATGTGCGGCCAGGTGGGCTCTCTATTGAGCGCCGTATGCTCCATGTCCATCAGACACAAGCCCGTCATCTTGCGGCTATACACCTCCAGCTAAACAAGACCGCCAGGAATGTTGGTCAGATGTCAGACCGCATGAAGAGGATGACAGCTGCTATGGAGGCCAACACTCAGGCCATTTACAGCCAGCGGGACCTCAACCGGCGCAGACACGGGCAGCTGCTGACCCGCCTGTCAGCATACACGCGGTCCAAGTACATTATTGGCAACGCGACCTCCCAGCTCTCGCGATGCTCCTTGGCCATGCAGGTCCAAATGGTCCAGTGCTGTCAGGAAGTCGTGAGAGCTCTGGAGCAAGTGACAACAGCAGTACAGGGCATGCAGGCAACTGGCAATGGCCAGGCGGGGGGTGACAACACTAGTGAGGCTACTTCCAGCCATAGTAGCCAGTCCGTGCCACCGGTGGTAGCACCCAGCCGCAGCAGCAGGCCCTCTGTTGCCTCATGGCCGAATCAGGAGGAGGATGTGGAAAGGAGGTTGGGAGCATCTGCCCGGAGGCGGCATTGAACATTTGAACATTACCATGAGGGGCCATGCTGCTGCTACAAGCATGCCCTCCTCAAGAACATGGGACATATGACGCAATGTGTCAATCATGTAACAGTTTGGGGAATCCCCACTTTATTGTGCTGTAACAATAACAAATATGTCTGTCTAACTTAATCTGACTCATGTCATTATTACTATTGTCATGCATGAGTGAAGTAATGGGTGTGGGGAGTGGGTGCACTAGAAATAGTTCATGCTGATTTGGTTACGGCGCCTGTGTCCTTCTGCAGGATTCTCCCCGCGTGCGTGACGCACATGTGCAGGTGGTCGGTTGTCCCCTTCCGACTCACTGCCAGATATCTCCACTGGTATCCTGCGCTTGGTAGCAATGTTGTTGAGGATTGCACACACGGCCACGATGCGGCAGCAGACCTCAGGCTCGTATTTGATGGCCCACCAGTCTTGTGAAGTATGCAGAATCTGCTCTTCAAAAGTCCAAATGTCCTCTCAATGCAATTACTTGTGCGTATGTGTGCAGCATTGTAACGAGGTTGCTGTGGTGTTGCAGGGTTGAGGTATGGGGTGAGGAGGTACTCACGGAGAGCGTAGCCCCTGTCACCTGAATGATAGGAGCAGAGGGTGAGTGCCTGTTCTGCGCAGCTACATTATCACAGTGTACTATTGTGGGGTATGTGTACTTACCTAGTAGGTGTCCTTCCCCAAAGTCTCCCCTGGCCAGTCGTATGTGAATGCCGCTGTGCCGGAATATGAAGGAGTCATGTGTGCTCCCTGGGTACTGTGCCACTATGTCCGTGATGATTGTCTTAGCATTGCACACCATCTGGATATTGAGAGAGTGGTAGGACTTGCGGTTGCGATACATGTATTCGGTTTGTGCTGGTGGGCAGATGTGGATGTGGGTACAGTCAATACATCCTATTACATGTGGAAATTGTGCTACATTGTAAAATTGTAGCTTGGTGTCATTCAAGTCCTGTTGGCTGGTGGGGAATGAGATGTAGTGGTGTAGCCGGGTCAGCATAGCATCCAGGAAACTCCTTAGGCAGCAGGACATGGTGGGCTGGGATATCCTCCCTGCAACAGCGACTATCCCCTGGAAGCTTCCGGAGGCCAGAAGGTGCAGGCTGCACAATACCTGGACATGTGTGGGCACGGCATTGGTCCTCCTTGTTGGGTGCTGCATCAAGGGGTCTAGGTCCCGGATCAGCTTGATGATCATTGCCCCATTCAGGCAGTACTTAGCGTAAATTTGCTTCCTGGTTTGGCCCAGAAGGGTGACCCGCTGGCGGAATATCCGCTCCTGGATCCTACGTCTGTTCCGTGCTACTCGCTGTAGCCTTCGCCGCCGGACCACCATGTAGAGTCCTGGCATTGTGAGAGTCCTCATGCTCCAGCTGCATATCCTTAAGTGTGTTTGGTCAGGCCTGCACCTGTTGGTAGTTTGTTAACGTTTTTTTTAAAAGTTTTTTTTTCCTTACTGGTTACCACCTGGTTTGGGTTCTCCTTAAATTGCTCGTCGCCAATAGCGATTTTCGGGATTTTCGCATTCTGTGATTTTTTATGAATAGCGATTGTGATTGTTTTGCGATTTCGCAGATTAATTTGCAGATTCCATGGTTTCTCGCAATTTCAGAATCGCAAATGGGCTTCTTCCAGGATTCTGCTAATTTATTTGCGAAATCGCAAATTTTCTTTAGCAAATTCGCATTTTTAGGGATTACACTGTCATGAATTCCTTTTAATCAAATTGCAATCGCAATTGCTTATTCACAGCTATTGCGATCGCAATTTGGCTTCATGAATCTAGCTGTATGCACGCTGTTAGGTAGTGAGGCTGAGTGAGAGGTTAGCAAGTCAGTAAGCACGACTTCATTTTTCTTTTTAATGTTTATTTAAGTGATACTTAAATAAAAATTAAAATTAAAACAAGAAGAGAAATGACTGTTGCACCACCTGTGC
>NW_028254409.1:0-140495 GCF_964263255.1 Lissotriton vulgaris | reverse complement strand
TTGCAATCCTTCTCCTGCTTCTGCCCATGTCGATGCTATCATCCCTGTCGGTCTTTGCCAGGCTGTCATCTCTTACAGGTAAGAATGGGCGAATTTTGCGAATTCGTAATTCGCGAATTTGTGAATTTGCGATCCGCAAAATTAGCGAATTTGTGCGAATTTGCGGATTTTTGTTGGGCGTGTTCGTGGGGCGATTTGCCTGTTCGCGGGACGCTTTGCGTGTTCGCGGGGTGCCTTGCGTGTTCGCAGGGGTTTTTTTTGCAAGACCGCTCGTTGTTGTGCCCTTCTGCTCTCTGCCCCACTCGTTTTTGTGCCATTCTGCCCTCTGCCCCACGTGTTTTTGTGCCCTTCTGCCCTCTGCCACACTCGTTTTTGTGCCATTCTGACCTCTGCCCCACTCGTTTTTGTGCCCTTCTGCCCTCTGCCACACTCATCTTTGTGCCCTTCTGCCTCTGCCCCTCTCCTGTTTTATTTTAAAATGGCGCCGGCAAGCTTCCTGTTGAAGCTAACTTAGTAACTATTTTAGAATGGCCATGGCAGCTTGCCAGCGCCATTCTAAAATAGTTACAAGCTTGAAGCTTGAACTTTTGCTCCCCGGATCCGTTCCGCTCGCGGATTTGTAGATTTTCGGCAAATTCGCTGGAGTTCGCGGATTGCGAATTTGCAGAAAATCCGCAAAATCCGCGAGCGGAACGGATTTTGCACCCATGCTTACTTACAGGTATGAAATATAAACCTTTGTTAACTCTGATGGCACTTCTCACTAAATATTAACTAATGGATCCGTATTCAGAGAGTACGGCAATCAGTTACTATGAATATATGAGCAGTAAAGGTCCCCAGAAACATCTTTCCAGCTAAATGGGATAAATAACTATTGGCCCCTTTGCTATCCTCCTTTAGATATATGTCTGACTAACTTTACCTTAGAGAATGTGTTATTCGCTTGGGTGGAGACTAGTTGTGCTTCTGCTCTTTTGGTATTATACACTTTTATTTACATGTTTAATTGTTTGTTACAACCCGTTTCCTCTTCAGGCTCTGCCACTCACTTTACATAATACCTTTCTAATGCCCAAGACCCCTCGCCCTTACTGGTGAGGCAATGACACAGGAGGGCTGAGTACCATAGCACATCACTTATGGCACGCTTTAACATAATTAGATGTAATGTTCGGGGCAGGCACATGCTATCACGTCGTTTCTCCGATACACCAATTTGAAACAACGTGTAGTGCATATAGAACTGATACAAGAAACTCACCTTACACAAATAGTAAACAACAGTCTACAACAACAGTGGAAAGGTCAGATCTATGCCACTAACTAATCTAATTATGCTCATGGATCACTGTTGTGGATTAGACCCGGACCCCATTTGTAACAGAGGACTTGAATATAGATCTGGAGGGCCGCTATGCACTAGTACAAGGATGACTAGATGGCCTTCCTGTATTGTTGGTATCTATCTATGTACTGAATATGGACCAGACCCCCTTTTACAAAAAGTCCCAAATATGCTTTCTCACAGTAATGGGATACCGTGATTTCTTAGGGGAGATTTTAACAGTGTATTAGACACCACACTTGACCGTTCCTTCCCTCTGCTATCCCATACATTCGCCACCTCTAATGTTTGCATGCTGACCTGCTAGCTTCAAAAATAGCACCTAGTGGTGAATGGTGCTACTGTAATCCAACAGTGAGGGTTTAATCCTTTTACTCTGCTTCTCACAAATTACATGTCTGCGTCGACAGACTAGTAGCGACACAGTCGCTGCTCCCCTCCATCATGAAAATAGAACATTTAGGATGCACACATAAAACAACTCCCCTATCTGTGGAGCTTCTCCTAGTGCGAAGGACTGAATGTCGATATTTTGCAACCATAAAACAGAAATATGGAGTTTCCAGAGAATTGATAACTGCAAACACTGAAAAGTGAGAATATAGGCACTGTTTTGTTATCATGGGCAGGATATACTTTTTCTTTTCCGTTTTATAAAAATGAGAAAAGAATAAAATATGGGACATTATTTGAAAAGACAGTCCATCACTAGGGCATGTTTATTTAGTGATTCTTCATCTGCTGGGTATCCTACCATCAAGGGAAAAAATGTAACCTCATTCTTGTTAAAAGATATTGATGCATATTATTAGTAACAAAGGAAAGATAAGAGTCATGGCCCATAGGCACTCTAGGCAGGGTATAGTAATGAAGAACCGTAACTTTGGTTTGGTTGCATTGCCATCTTTCTAACTTGCATTTATTAAGGAAGGCCTCTCTCAGCTTAGACTTGGATACCGCCAAGCATGTATGGGGTGTTGTATACAGACAAGCTGAGCCCAAATCTGTGAGGGACTTCCTGACATATACTAGCTAGGAAATGCTATTGACTCGGTCTAGGTGAATTACATCTTTCAATATAGTTTGATTTATCCCGACTATGTCCCTTTTTCAGATACGCAGACATAAAAGGAGTGGAGCCAGTTTAACTGCGTCTGTAATTAAAGGGAGGGCAGGTTCTTTATGAGTGATTCAATTCAAACAGGCTGGGTTAACTGATAGCAATTTTTTAGCAAACTTATCTTCCACTTTCTGCAAAGCACCCCCATCAATATTTCAGCGCCGTAGGTTGCTATTGCTACCGATTTTGCCAAATATAATTCTAGCATTTCTCTGATTCATTTTTTACCCAATTTTGAAGCAAATTTTCATATGGTGGCAATGCTTCTGTGCACCAAATTTATTCTGTTTGCAACCATGGCTGCCCAATTAAGGGGTCTATTTGGATGGTGGGCGGATTGCCACCGCCCGTCTAACGGTGCCAATTCGCTCGCCATTTTCCACCGCCCGCCTACCATTTTCCCCCCGCCAAATTACAACAGCAGTGGGGATCCCGGCAGACGGTCTTTCCGCTGGTTATACAGGCGACCGGGTGGAAAAGGGCTTCCATATGGTGGCAGTGTCTGCAAGACACTGCGATCCATATTAGGATGTGCAGCGGTGCAGGGCTTTCCATGGCAGAGACCCTGCCATTGAAAGCCAGGCGGAGTTTACTTTCGGGGACCCATTGGGGGCCCACAGGGGTTAGGGGGTTTGGGGGTGCACTTGGGAGGTACCCATGGTACCCCCTCCATTTGCATGCACAATGTGGCAGGCACTGCCCGGTGCGTGCTACGTTGTGCATGCATATGCATGACATGCATATATTGCATTGTGGGGGGTACTGCTTACAGCACCGTCCGCCACAAAGCAATATATGTGGGATGCCACCACCACTGTGGCATCCTAATTTCCATGGCGGGGCTGCTGCATCTATGGCGCTCTGTCCCATTTCCTGGTACGGTGGCTGGCGGGACCATGAGTTTGGAGTCAAAGAAGAGGCCTAAATACATGAAGGAATCCACTTGTTCCAATGATCCCCCATCTAAATAAAACATATTAGACTTCTTCTTTCCCATACCTGCTATCATAACATACGTTTTTGATTTATTAAAAAGCAAACCCAGTTCAGCCATAAAAGATCAATAGGAGCCAATCAGGCGCTGTAAGGCCACGGGTGTCCTGGCCATCAGGACCACATCCTCTGCATAGAAGAGAGCGGGCAGCAATAAGCAACCAGCTGAAAGAACATCTATGCACTGTGCGGTCAAAACTTCATTACATTTGTTGGTATACAGGGAAAAAAAAAAGGGGCGAAAGCACACCCATGGCACTCCCCCTTTTCAATTTTAAATGTTTCTGTACATTCCCCTTGTTTACCAAACCTGATCATAGCCCCGCCTCTCTGTAAAGCTCCCTCATGAAAAGGATTACTTATTTTTCCATTCCTATCGACAATTTTGTGTGGACTACACAGTCGAAGGCCGGTGACAAATCCACAAAAAACATATAAAACTGGTCCTTTTTTGCACAAACATGCTTTGCTGCAAGTAAGGCCAGATTGAGTCATTGGTCACTCATTCCCTTCTCTTTTCTGAACCCATATTGAGTCTCTGCTAAGATGATGTTGGACAATGCCCACTCCTCCAGTCTATTTAAGAGCAATCCCTCCATTAATTTTGCCATGCTATCCTGCATGAAAATTGGGAAACAATATGCTGGGCTCATGGGATCCCCGTTCTGATATGTGGGGATGATCACCGATTGTTTCCATGATACTGGAGGTCCCACTTTAGAGACATAATTAAAGACATGCGTCAGGAGCAGAGTCCATAAATTTATACATACCAAAAAAAAATTCAGAGGAACTCCATCTCGCCTTGCTGCCTTTAAGGTAGACGATTAAGAGAGTGTCGGCTCAATTTCCTCTAACGAGAATTCCATCCCCCTTTGGGCAACCATTGAGTCACCCAGTTTATTTGTAGCACTATATTTTTCTACATTAAAGATACTCTGAAAAGGAGAGAGCCAAGTGGATTCATCCACATGAGTATCTAGATAGATCCCCCCCCCTGATCTTCCATGAGAGGAGCATTTACCACCCTCCAAAAGGCCTTTCTGTCTTTACTCTTCGATGCCTCACACAAATTTACCCATGCTTTATCCCTTTTTTCTCACCATTCTGGCTGTCTTATAGTCAGCACGTAGCTTCCTTATTAGATCTTTATTTCTGGGGTTTGTTTTAAGAACTGTACAAAGTTCTCTAGAGGCTTTCGAACAATTCGTTTCAAACCATCTAGTCATGGGAGGAGTATTTCTTTTGACTGGAAGTGCGAGATTAGAGTTAAAAGATGTTAAAATGTTGTTAAATGCTATTACTACATGATAACTCAGTGTTCGTATCTAAGCAGGAATCTATCTCCGGAAGTACCACCTTTACAACCTTTAGGAGGAAAAGAATTGGATCAATTTTCTCCGATTTGAGAGTAAATCCATTTTTCCGTCTCTGTATTGGTTTTGGGGCACATATAGATCTTGGCTTGGCAGAAAACAGCCAAACAAAACTAATGAGGAGGTAGGTAGGGTCACTAAACTCTGTCAACTCTGCTCTAGAGAACTTAATACAACTCTTTTGTTTGGCCTGAGTAATTAATAAATTGATTGTCGATGTAGCTTAAGAGCGTTGAAAAGTAGTGGGAGTTGGCCTGTCAGGCTGTGACAAGGATTGATTATTACTAAATCCCAGGTTAATATTAAGCTGTTCAGAAAATTTCCATAATTATGATGCATAAAATCGACAAGTAACAAGTCATTTGAATCAGTTACCCCACAAATACGCGGATCCGATTTAAAGGAACAATGTACAATAAAATTCCTAGCCCAAATTAAAAAGACTGATCATGAGTTATGTATTAATAAGGCTTACAATATTCCCCCTAGCTTCTCTAGCACCTGTTTGGGTTTCTTAAAATTATTGTTGTAAAAAATTAATGAATAAAAAATCAATTCTCCCAAAACGTCCAGCCGTAATAACATGAACATGGGGAGAATTATTAATAAAGTTCGCCTTGCCTAGGATGATTGTGTTTCCAATAAGTGTAAGTAGGTCTCCCTTGGATATACCTGCTGATAAGGGAACTGCAGAAGTAACATAGGAGTGATAACCATTAACATACACATGCTGCCCTGTTCAAGTTTCCTGGAAACATATAATATCCAAGTTCATAAACACTTTATACCAACTGTGATTATCTTTTTTGCTTTCATAACCCTCTATGTTCCAGGAGAGGAATGTTAAGTCACTAGGGGACTTTTGCAGGCCATACACTGTCATTGCTGGAGGGAGATGTATAGTGGGCTCAATTGGTTGAATAATATTGCTAGTCTGTGATAACTAAACCAGCCGGCCGAACCCTCTCTACGGATGCCAATTCAGAAATCATGCAATCAGGGGTAAGCCAATCACAGGACTCCATATCATCCAACAGTGAATACCTGTTTGATAGAACAAGGGTATCAGAAGCCCCCTGCACAGACTTATAACAAAAAATCACTGGAGGATAGCCCAGAGTATTTTATTTCTACCCTTCCGCGAATACTCAACCACTACCTGTTGTGCGCCATTCTTTTCTGAACACTCACAACCCATCGCTGAACTTGGTCTCGGAAGCTTGTTTCCGGTCCAGGGAAGGCATGCCTTGGCAGTTCGGGCTGGACTGTTCCCATGAGGCACAGGGTCAAGGCTGATTTGCATATGGGCATGTCTGACCTGGGGTGGCTTGGTGAGCTAAAGAACGATGGATTAAACCCAGATCTGTGACTGGGGGTGAATGTTTTGCTATTGTGCAACATCCGTCCATCATCTTGTGTGTTTTGCCATCGATTTATGGTGACACAGATATTTCTTAGATAAGTATTTACTGATATGTCTTTTTTCATCTTATTAATCTTTTTCTGTTTTTGGTCTGGTCTAATGCCCAGTACATTTTTTCTGGGTATAATATTCATGGCTCATATTGATTATGGCTTAATTTGTAAAAAAAAAGATATTATGAGAGCTAAAGAATTGGGAGGAGAAAGGACAGGAGATGTGTAATATGCACTAGTGAGAATATAAAGAACTGATGAGAGATGTGTATAATGCAAACTTGACAATATGAAAAGGGACACAATCCAAAATGGTGTAAAATGGAAATGGACATGGTGAAATTCATGTGCTTTATAGTAATCAGTGCAGACCTTTTAGTTGTGAGATTAATGCATTCACAGTTTACACCAATAGTGCTAGGTATTGTACTATGAGTCTGAGCACTTACACTTAAAGATTGGATAGAAATCGGTTGCATTTGCACTTCATGTTTTGTATAGCGATACTTTGTCTTATAAGAACAATATATGGGAAAGAGTGAAGTGAATAAAATTCATACATTTGCACTTTATATTATGATTATCAGATACTGTAATAACATTTAAAGGCACCTGCACTTTAAGATCAGGAGGTTGTATCTGCACTTGAGTTTTATATAGGAAATTATTGCATTTGCAATTCAGTTTCATATAGATATACCTTGCTTTAAATTAAAATAGGAACAATATATGGGAACAAGTAAAATGAATAATATTCATATGTTTGCACTTTATATTATGATGATCAATTATTGTGAACATTTAGGGCACCTGCACAGTAATATCAGTAGGTTTTTTCTGCACTTGCACTTTATAACTTTCTCATTTCCGAATGAGAAACGGGAAATGCATGGATTTGAATATCAAAAGTGTACTTGCACTTTAGGATCGGATGCTATTTGATGCATTTTGCACATTATAATATTCAGATTTGCACATTACTTCTATTGAGTAAAGAAATGATTTGAGTGGGTTGCTGAATGTACCCGCATCTGAAATCCATATGATCATTTTCATCATGAAATATGGGTGTACTGCTCTTATTTTACCTCTGGATAGGGATATATTATGCACAGAAAAGACTCCCATTGTGCATATTGGTGTAAATCATGGGCACTGAAATTATTTCAAAATGTTTCAAATTGATTCGAAATATGATGCATAGAAAAGACTCCATCACATGTATACTATGGG
The DNA here is from genome assembly GCF_964263255.1 of Lissotriton vulgaris. Lineage (NCBI taxonomy): Eukaryota > Metazoa > Chordata > Amphibia > Caudata > Salamandridae > Lissotriton > Lissotriton vulgaris. Next base: position 133,009 of record NW_028254409.1, on the reverse strand, counting down.
TACTTCACCATCATTTGTTTGCAAAGTGTTTAAAAAAAATCTCAGATCATATCATAATGCCTTCCAATAAGCTCAAAAACTCTAAAAGGCCTATTAGGATAGCGGACGGATTGTCCACGCCTGGCAGGCAGTAGCCAGCACCGGCCTGACGGGGCGATCCGCCCGCCATCCTGTCATGAATGACCCCCCGCCAAATTAGGATGGCTGGGGGTCCACGGCGGATGGAAAGACCGTCCGCGGCTTTTTCGCCAGTCGACTCATCGACCAAGCGGAAAACCTGCATAATATGATGACGGAGACTGCAAAGACACGGCCATCCATATTATGATACGGGAGGGGAGCAGCCTTTTAATGGCGGCGTTGCCGCCATGTTCTAAAGGAAAAAAGGGGGACCCCCTCTGAAGCAATTCATTTTTGGGTCAGGGAGAAGAGGGGACAACAACAATCAATACTATAAAAACTCTCCCTCACGACCCATTTATTTTTAAGGATCCATGTTACAGATTCCACCGTTTCTACCATGGAAAAGCTTGTGATCTCTGCTGTTGGGGGCCCGTAGCAGGCCCCCAGGGTGTTGGGGTGGTGGAAGTGCACATGGGGGGTACCTATGGTAGCCTCCTGCATTTCCATGCGCAAGTTGGCAGGCAACACATGGTGCTGCCACGTTGTGCATGCAAATGCATAACATGCATTTTTCACATTGTAGCAGGTGCTGCTGATAGCACCACCCGCCAAAATGTTAAACATGCGGGATGCACCTGCCAGTGTGGCGTCCGTCTGCCATCGTAATAGGCCCCTAAGAAGTAGTGCAATGGGCATTGTATTGATACTAAGGTAATTAGGAGGTAATAAAAGAAATTGCTATGTACTAACAGCTGTTTCATATGTACACTTTCTAAGAATGAACATAATATATTATACACATGTATAACCTTAAAAAAGAAAAATGGCAACCAAACTGCCACTTATGTAAAGAGAATATGTGTGGGTGACGCTTCAGTTGCTGCGTTGGTTTAATTGGAAATAGAAAAAGGATTGTTCCTTCCAATAGACACTCAGTCTAATGAAACTCTATGACCGTATTGAAGGCTATGGCCAAAACATGTAGGTCATATGCTCTTGAACCTTGTTGTACATTGTTGTAAACAAATCAACGAAATAAAAAATTGCTGTTGATTAAAGGACCTGTGCCGCTTACTTTCTATCCACTGAAAAAATTGCTTTGAAATGTCTCGAAGAATGTGGAAGCCTGTAGAGCAGGGTCTCCAACTTTTCCTGGACTGACAGCTACTTATGTTCAATGAAACGCATTGAGAGCTACTAATATTATTAGTTTTGCATAATCTTAATTGTTTTATATGTATACTAATTCAAACAAGCAAAGGATTTCTTATTTAACCCCTTCCACGCTCATGACGAGCTGGGCTCGTCATGGTGTAGCCTCCTCGTACACTGATGACAAGCCCAGCTCGTCATAAAACAATGTCAAATAGCAATTCCCAGCACAGGAGGGAAATTGCCTTAGCAGCCATGGAGTTAATAAGCTGGGCTGCACACAGGTGAGGTGCTCAGAGGTAGCAGGAGAGTTACAGTAGCTCAGGAGATACTGGTTCGATAACCCTGCTTAGAGTGTACTTGGAAAAAATATATATTATATATATATGCATTTCTTTTCTGTACGAGGAGAGTATTTTCGCTGGAATATTTGGGACTCGCTATCCCGCCCGAGGCCGTCCACTGGAAGCGGCAGGGATCCAAAGCGACTCGCTCTGGTTGGATATTACCTACTGGCTATCGCCAGTAGGTATATATAGTTAGGATTAATTCCCTATGGGATTTCTGAAAATTCTATGTCTAATAACTTTGGCGTTTGTGGACGGAATCGGCTGAAATTTTCAGGAAAATGGCACATTTTGTTTCTGAGCAGCCCCTGAAAATTTGGTGGGGTTTCGTCAAGGGGGGGCTGAGAAAAAAGGGGGGTCCCAAAACGCGATTTTTGCATTGAGTTTTCCATAGGGCGGTTGGACTCACTTTTAGCTCGAACGGCTGAATGGATTTGCACGAAACTTGGCAAAATTGTAGGGACTGTTAGCCCGATGTGCCTTTGCTAGGTCTCAATATATGTGCTTCAGTGGATTTTGAGAAATTAACGTTTAAATCAAGATATATATCTGTAACAGCGCTCCGGGCAGCGATCCGGTCCGCTTACTTTTCGCGTTTCGGAACTTTGCGTGCAGAAAGCTGATTGGCTCTCCGGTGTCTGTCAACATTCTAAACAGTCCGGAGCTGCCGCCATCTTGTCTCTCGGTAGGATCGAGAGAGAAGAAGAGGTGAAAAACGAAAGGGGAATTTAATGAAAGGGGGCAAGGTATCCCCCTCTTGACCCCCTAGGAATGTTGTTGGGGTTATTAAAGGGTCCCGTGGGGAAAAGAAAAAAAAAATGATTTTTCACGGTAGAAGCGCTTCACGGGCCGCGAACTGGGCCGCAAACTGGTAGCGAAACGGGAATTCGCCATTTTGTGCTTCGTTTTAATTGTTTAGAGATAAAAATTATCGCCGCACATCGGCCACAATGCATGAGTATCGTTGAAAAGTCAGCGATATTCATGCATTATCCAGCAAATGCTCTTAGCCGTGTTATCCACCTTCCATTGGATAACATGGTTAAAAACTGCTCTGTGCGTGAGCTTTTTTTTTTTTTTTTTTTTTTGCTGCGTGACATTTGTTAACGTTCGATTCGATGGAAATCAGGAAGTGTTGACCACCATTTTGTCACTGCGAGTAAATATTTTGTTATAAATGAATCCTTATTGAAAAACATTGTCTGCGCCATCTTGCCTTTTTGTCCAATGCCACAATTTTGTCGTGCACGGCAGCCATTTTAGATGCCTTGACCAGGCCCACTCTCTGCACGCCGCCGATCCTCAGCATGGCTTCCCACCCTCGCAAGCATCTCCCCCACGCACTGGTCATCCCCGCTCTGTCTCTCATGCATGGGCCATATACTTCCCCCCATCTGCGCTGCTCTTCTCTGAGAATCACACCCTGTGCCCTCCCGACACCTCTCTTTCACCCTATTCACTACCGCACCCTCTGACACTCCTTTTCCTCTGTGTCCGATTGTCCAGGCCGGACCTAGGCTATCACCTACCCCTGCGGATGTAGTTTATGGCCCCAGCTGTAGAGAATTCAGATATGCCAACCCTCCCGATTCAGGCGTGTGACTACTGATTTCAGTGCTAGTCTCCCGCCTCCCGATTTCTGCAAGCAAAAACTCGGGGGCATATTACCAACAACTAGCGATAATTTTTGTCTCTTATTTGTTTAGAGACAAAAATTATCGCCGCACATCGGCGATTTTTATCGCAGATAAACCTTGCTATTATCGCAGAAAAGTCAGCGATATTCATGTATTATCGAGCAAATGCTCTTAGCCATGTTATCCACCTCCCATTGGATAACATGGCTAAGAACTGCTCAGGGCAGGTGTTAGATTTTGGAGATATTCGCGCTTAGCGCGAATATCTCCAAAAGTTGGTAATAGGAGATAGCGATGTTAGGGACTGTTTCCAGTCGCTAACATCTTGGCACGCCCGCTTTGCATGTCATTAGTGATAAGTATCACTGACATGCAAAGCGGGGCCCAAGATGGTCGCTATCTCCTTTTAGCTGTCACTAACTGGTGTTAGCGACAGCTTGGTAATAGGGAGATATTTTTATCTCCGCTTTCTTGGCTTTTAAAGCCAAAAAAGCGGAGATAAACCCCCTTGATAATATGCCCCACGGTTCCTTGGGGGTTTCAGTTGACAGGGCTTGGTATTGTGTTACATGGTAATTTTTCCAGGAAACGTCAGAGGGTCGATGCAGGGGTTCTAGAAGAGGTGATAAACCATTTAAGCCTCATGAACAAGCGCATGGTCTTTTAAAGATTTGTGAAGTACTCGGGGCGGCGGTGTGTGTGTGCCCTCTTTCAGGAGCGGGCGGGGGGGCACTGCCAGCAACTTGCCAGGTCAGGTAGTGTTCAACACGTGCATCACCCTTTCTCTGCCTGCTATTGCGCTCCATGCTTCGGAAAGGTAAGAAAAAGAACGTGCATTTGAGTTTGAAATGTCCGATCCTGCAGCAGCACACTTCCAAAGCCCACACATGACAATAACCCGATTCAAGGCCCCATTCACCCGTTTTTAAAAAAATAGATAACACTCCAACAAAGTAAGATTATAAAACTTTATTAACTATTAACTATAACGAACGGAACAAAAACTAAAAACATTTAAACATTTTTCAACACAAAAAGCAACAATGGTTAGAAGCTGTCTTTTGTGCGAATAGTCCCAAGGCAGCACAACGTGCAGAGTTCTGGACGGCACCCAGGTGATGTCGCCTGGGTGCCGCACTGGTTTTGGGATCCTACAATGCAGCACAGAAAAACAGCGTGGGGCGTCCCGGGTGGTGCGGGGGGAGGCCTCGTCAGTAGCGGTCTGTTGTGCGAATAGTCCCAAGGCAGCAGAACGCGTTGCGATGTTGATGGGACTGTGTCCAGTGTCACATGGCTGACACAACATGTACGACAGGCACCCAGGTGATGTCCAGTAAACTGCTGCACTGGTTTTGGTATCCTACAATGCTGCTCCGAAAATTGGCGAGCGGCGGCCCGGGGGTGGGGGAGGCGGCGTGAACGGGCCTCCCCAGGTGGCGGCCATCTAGCTGAGTTGCGCTCGCTTTTGCGGCTACAGCGTCTCGCTCACCATGTTGTTGAGTTGCTTCCACTCTTGCAGTGCAGCGATAGGCGGCTGCCACATGGCTCTTAAAATGGCGGACGGCTCCTCGGTTTTGGGCCTGGTCCACTGAAATGGCCCTGGGACACCTTGGAACTCGGACGCTTGCCTGCTAGGGCTTGGGCTCCATTCTCGAAAAGCGTCCCCTCAGCCGTGAAGATTCTACAAAAGTTTTGGGGGCCCCCGACTCCCGCAGGCTTCCGGTGGGGAGCGGCTGCCATGATTGCTCGCGGAATGACCACGACGGAGCCACGAGATGGTGGTGCTCTCATGCTGACGCCAGTTTCAGTCTGAATGATCCAGAAACAAGGTGGGGCTTTCATCGTTTGGGAAAAAAAAATGTTCTAAACCAATGAAAAGTGTTATTTTTAGGTCATATGACCAAGCCTTCCATCTTTAGGAAACCAAAAGTAAAATGAACCAATGAAAAGTTTTATAAACAAGTCACATGACCTGTTATGCGGCATAGGGCTACAAAAAGCGTAGAAAATCCGTTGGCACGTGAGGCGGCGTCAGTAGCGGACCGATGTGCGAATAGGCCGAAGGCAGCACAACGCGCCGAGATCCGGATGGCACCGAGGTGGTGTCCAGCAAATTGCCGCACTGGTGTGGCCATCCTACAATGCTGCGCCGAAAGACGGCGTGTCCAGCTGAGTTGCGGTCACTGTTGCGGTACAGTGACTCGAACGCGCCGAGATCCGGATGGCACCGAGGTGGTGTCCAGCAAATTGCCGCACTGGTGTGGCCATCCTACAATGCTGCGCCGAAAGACGGCGTGTCCAGCTGAATTGCGGTCACTGTTGCGGTACAGTGACTCGAACGCGCCGAGATCCGGATGGCACCGAGGTGGTGTCCAGCAAATTGCCGCACTGGTGTGGCCATCCTACAATGCTGCGCCGAAAGACGGCGTGTCCAGCTGAGTTGCGGTCACTGTTGCGGTACAGTGAGTCGAACGCGCCGAGATCTGGATGGCCCCGATGTTGTGTCCAGCAAGTTGCCGCACTGGTGTGGTCATCCTACAATGCTGCGCCGAAAGTCGGCGTGGGGTGCCCCGTTGGCTTATGAGGTGATGTCAGTAGTGGACTGATGTGTGAATAGGTCGGAACCAGCACAAGGCGCCAAGATCCGAACGGCAAGTCCTGGATGTTGAGTGCCTCAGTTGAGAGTTCTGAGCAGTGCTTGTAAGACTATCTGAAGTTTATTATAAGAATCAGAGTAAGTTGAAGACTGTCTGAAGCTTATTTGCACCTTTTGCAGCTTCACTATTGCCCAAGGTGGTGTTCAGCGGAACTTTTTTCCTTTTCCTTTCTGCTTCTTTTCCTACAATCCGTTTCATCTGAAGACACGACCAGGTCCCTGAATGTGTGTAGGGGGACGCTATTGAGTGAATGAAAATGGCGGCTTGTCCAGCTGAATTGCGGTCACTGTTGCGGTACAGTGAGTCGAACGCGCCGAGATCCAGGACCGATGTGTGAATAGGTCGGAACCAGCACAAGGCGCCAAGATTCGAATGGCAAGTCCTGGATGTTGAGTGCCTCAGTTGAGATTTCTGAGCAGTGCTTGTAAGATTGTCTGAAGCTTATTTGCATCTGCTGCAGCTTCACTATTGCCCTTGTGTGGCCAAAGGTCGCACATGACATAGGCGGCCGGCTCCCGAGGTCCGGCGGAACTTTTTGCCTTTTCCTTTCTGCTTCTTTTCCTACAATCCGTTTCATCTGAAGACACGACCAGGTCCCTGAATGTGTGCAGGGGGACGCTATTGATTGAATGAAAATGGCGGCTTGACACAAAGCTGACTCAAGCGTTACTGTTGATGCTATACAGACAAAAATTGGTTTTCAGTTTGTACATTCTTCATGTTTTTTTTTTCCATCCAAGTCTGATTAAGAGTTTGTAGAAAAATGGCTTCAGATTTTCCACATACTACTCTTCAACATTCTTCCTAAATGTAACAATGTGAAACTTACTAGGAGAACGGCTGTTTCTGTTTCCTTTCAAAATGCTGCCAACAATATTTTCTGAATGGAAGACACCATCTTGTAGCATAAAGGGCCGAAAGGGGTTCTGGTCTGGCCGATGGTTGGTGGAGACATTTTGACTATATCTTGGACCTGCCCGGCCTCGCCCAAAATGGCGCCGGTATAAATGGGACTCGTAACTCCTTGCCCGCAAATGTATATCTAGAAAATGTTATTGTAAGTGGCCCTGTCCTATTTTAATTACAAAATGTATGTCCACCGATTCCGCAACTGTTAGACACCTTAGTTCTTGCAACCTAATGGCCCGCTCGTTACGTTCCTCTACAGTGTAAATGTCTCCTCATCATATACGATTTCAGTTTGCTCCGTGGCCGGCCCACGTGGTTATAGGCCCGTATTTGTATACTGACATTTTCACAATAAAGGTTTTTAAAACAAAACACGGTAGTAGTATTTACATTGGTAAAGTTTTTACTTTTAGTCACTGTTTTCGAATCAGTAAAAGGCAAGTGAAATAAAGCAGTCCAATTACATGACGGATAAAAGGTATAATATGTAGGAACGCAGTAAAGATAAATGGTCAAGGGCAGTTGTGTTTTTCATGTCTGCAACATAAAGTGATCGATAAGAATCTGATAATCAGGCGTATCGGCGACTAAGACAGCAGGCCGAATCTCTTTTACTCAACGGTTCCGTCATGGAAGGAAGAAACGCCCTTTTTCTCGAAAAAGGAATATATTTTACTTGCAAGACAGTTGTAAATTTTCCGGGAAAGTACATTAGCCTGGAATATTATAACATATGTTTGAAAAAAAAATATTCGAAAACAATAAAAAGCGTAATTTTTAGGTCATATGACCAAGCTTTTCATCATTAAATTAACAAAAGTAAAATGAACCAATGAAAAGTTTTATTAACAAGTCACATGACCTGTTATGCTTACGTTACACGCTGCGCGCTGCGCCTCGGATCACTTCCGGGTGCGCTAACGCGGCGTGTCATATAACGCATTACGCGACAACGTAGGTCAAGAATATAGTCAAAATGTCTCCACCAACCAGCGTTCAGAACACAACCCCTTTCAGCAGTCCAAAAAGTTCTGTTAAATGACAACAGAGGGGACAGGCAACAAGAACCATCAGTCAAAGAGGGGAGGGCAAGTTCTTCTCTTCCGGGTCATGTTGGGGCGCTACCGGAACTGATCGAATTGGTAGTCTACAGTGTTTCTGGATGTTTCAGACTAAAGCTGGCGTCAGCATGAGACCACTACCATCTCGTAGCTCCGTCGTGGCCATTCCACGAGCAATCATGGCAGCCGCTCCCCACCAGAAGCCTGCGGGAGTCGGAGGCCCCCAAGACTTTTGTAGAATCTTCACGGCTGAGGGGACGCTTTTCGAGAATGGGACCCAAGCCCTATCAGGGAAGCGTCCGAGTTCCAATGTGTCCCAGGGCCATTTTAGTGGACCAGGCCCAAAACCGAAGAGCCGGCCGCCATTTTGAGAGCCATGTGGCAGCCGCCTATCGCTGCACCGCAAGAGCGGGAGCAACTCAACTACATGGTGAGCGAGACGCTGTAGTCGCAAGAGCGGGCGGTAAACAGCTGAATGGCGGAAGAGGCACAGTGTAGCAAAAGCGGGCGGAATGGCAACTAAAACGGTAAAGGGGCGCCCCACTACAGCTTGTCTTCAGGTGAAACGGATTGTGGGACAAGGTGCAGAATTGAAGAGTCATCAAAAGGCAAAAAGTTCCGCCGGACCCCGGGAGCCGGCCGCCTATGTCGGGGGCGATCTCAGGCTACACCAGTGCTATAAGACTTGGGGAGGGTGTCGGAGCCAAGCGTCTTATCCGAGTCCATGGCCATCACACCGCCCCTCAGGGGCCTCCGTCAAGCTGTTTAGGAAGGTAACATATCACATTGTTTTCTAATGCAGTCAGGTCCACAAACGACACTCACTTACTTTGAGAATAGTGAAGCTGCAGTAGGTGGAAATAAGCTTCAGACAGTGTTACAAGCACTGCTCAGAACTCTTAACTATGGCACCCAACATCCAGAACTTATGCTATTTGAGAATGGCAGTGACATCGAAGCAACTCAGGGACCAAAACCATTAACGTACTTTCACGTATGAAAATCTTACTTGGGGAGGGGGCAGGAGCGAAGCGCCCCCTCCCAGTCAGCGCCACCACACCGTATGTTGAAAATTTGAAGCCATCGTTCTACAAAGTCAACCAAACTTGGATTGAAAAATCTAGAAAAATGTACAAACTGAAAACCAGTTTTGGTCTGCTTAGCATCAGTAGCAACGCTTGAGTCAGCTTTGTGTCAAGCCGGCATTTTGATTCAACAAAGCACAGGCATTGAAAAAGGCTCAAACTCAGAACTCTGAACTATGGCACCCAACATCCAGGAGCTTGCCATCCGGATCTTGGAGCCTTGTGCTGCTTTCGATCTATTCACACATCGGTCCACTACTGACATCATCTTATAAACCAACGTTATGTAAATAGTTTTTTAATAAAATGTTTTACCCTGTTTCTTTGCTGGTGTGTTGTCTATATTTTTAATATTTGCATAGGGTTTGTCATTATTTTGTGCGGGATGGGTGATGGAGCCGAGCTGTCTTGCAGCTCTCATGGTGTGGAGCTCAGTTCATCTCACTATTTTCGTATTTCTCATGAAGGGTTGTTCCTAATATTTCTATTTTAGCGAGGTCAAAAAGAGATCCAATTAGTGGCCTACTGATTTTGCTCGATTACTTTTATTTTTTTACACGATTTTTCACTATCTGCAAAGACTAAACAGAGTATTGCGACTTTGTGCTTGTTTGTAAATAGAGAATGATCCAAAGAGAACCAATTCTAAAACAGTAAATGCTTGGACAACAATCAATCAAATGGAGAGACAAGCAGGCACGACGGATTACAACGGGGGCAAAGGCTTGCGTTAACTACCGTTCACTATCTGCAAAGAGAGAGTACTACTAAGACAAAAGAGGGGAGGGGGGTGCAGCGTTCAAAGCACATCAGCGTGCATAAATACGAAAATGTTTTTATCTATCACGTACTTGACATTTTAAAGCTTTTCATATTTGCTATTAAAAAACCAATGAAATTCACAGAAAAAACCATAGGTTATAGTGGATATATAGTTAGGAATTTGCATTTACAAAACCTTGAAAATTCAATGAAAAAACCATTGGTTTTAGGCCATATATAGTTAGGGATTTGCATTTACAAAACCTTATTTTACTCGCATAAAACCATTGAAATTCCATATATAGTTATAAGCGCTAACTATATATCGCGCACCCGCAATCCACTGCTGATGATGTCACATATTACATCATTCATGACATGGTTAGTGACATCACTGATGACATCACTGATGACATCTCAAATGACATCACTGATGACATCACTGATGACAACATCCAGTGACTGTATGTTTCTGTAAAGTTAAAATATCTCTTACATATTGAAGAATGAGTGGATATATAAGTGTCTGGATGAAGGATTTAGTAGGTGCATGACTGACTGTATGAGTGAGTGATTAAATGTGTCTCACTGAGTGCATGGGTTAGTGACTAAACTGTCTTAATTTTTGCATCATTATGTCTGTTGTTCTGTAAACTGTTGCATGTGTTGATAAGTAGCTATATGAGTAACTATATGGGTTATTGATTGGTTGCCCAAGTATTTGTATGGGATACTGAGTGTGTGTGTGGGTGGCTGGGAGGTATATGACTCTGTGCATAGATGTGTGAGCAGTTGATTCACTAGATGTATGGTTTCAAAAGTGCATGTGGAAACAGCTGTATGGGCGGTTGACTGTGTGCATGAGTGTATTGGTAAATAGACGCTCACAGACTGTCACTCACACACCTAGTCAGTCATGCAAAGAATCAATCACACTTCCATTTCCTCAACCTTATTTTACTCACACAAAACCATTGAAATTTCATATATAGTTAGTTGCACTAACTAGATATCGCGCACCCGCAATCCACTGCTGATCATGTCACATATTACATCATTCATGACATGATCAGTGACATCACTGATGACATCACTGATGACATCACTGATGACATCTCAAATGACATCACTGATGACATCACTGATGACATCTCATTTGCCATTACTGATCACATCACTGATGACATCATTCATGTGATAATACAGTGAACCTCTTCAGACTCTAATATATTCATAGATACACTCAGAGTAAATAGACGCTCACAGACTGTCACTCATCCATGGAGTTACTCACACACCTAGTCAGTCATGCAAAGAATCAATCACACTTCCATTTCCTCAACATACAGTTATACACACCTTACTTATTCAAACATATACTAACACATATTTACTCTGTTATACAATCCCTGATACAAGTTCACAATGATCCATACAGCCACTCACACATTCACTGGCTCTTATGCACAGTTATTTATATATGTCAACTCTCACATGTACTGTGTTTTACATATGTACTTACTTTGACATGTAGCACTGAGATATCCATTCACTCACTAATACACTAATGCACACAGTCAGCCGCCCATACAGCTGTTTCCACATGCACTTTTGAACCCACACTCACTCTCCCATACAAATACTTGGGCAACCAATCAATAACCCATAAACTTAATCATAAAGCTACTGATCAACACATGCAGCAGTTTACAGAACAACAGATATAATGATGCACAAATTAAGACAGTTTAGTCACTAACCCATGGACTCAGTGAGACACATTTAATCACTCACTCATACAGTCAGTCATGCACCTACTAAATCCTTCATCCAGACACTTATACATCCAATCATTCTTCAATATGTAAGACATATTTTGACTTTTCAGAAACATACGGTCACTGGATGTTGTCATCAGTGATGTCATCAGTGATGTCATTTGAGATGTCGTCAGTGATGTCATCAGTGATGTCACTGATCATGTCATGAATGATGTAATATGTGACATGATCAGCAGTGGATTGCGGGTGCGCGATATATAGTTAGTGCAACTAACTATATATGAAATTTCAATGGTTTTGTGTGAGTAAAATAAGGTTTTGTAAATGTTAATTCCTAACTATATTTGGTCTATAACCTATGGTTTTTTCAGTGAATTTTGAAGGTTTTGTAAAAGCTAATTCCTAACTATATATGGTCTATAACCTATGGTTTTTTCAGTGAATTTCATTGGTTTTTTAAAAGCTAATATCTGTAGCTGTAAAATGTATTTTTCTTTAAATCCAAAAATATATTTGATATGTTTATGATTAAATTTTTTTAAATATTGTTTTTTTCGCTCCCGGTTCGCGAACCGGGAAGCTTTCCGTTAGCTCAATTTAATGCCGCGACCCGGTCCGCTAACCGGTAAACGTTCCATTTGCGTAACTTCCGCGTTAGAAATCAACATCGTGACGCGTCGCGGAAGCGCAACATATCACGTTGCCGCATAATGCGTCTTATGACGCGCCGCGTTAGCGCACCCGGAAGTGCTCCGGACCGCGAACTGAGGCGCGAAACGCAGCTTTCCGGAAGCGATCCGGAGCGCGGCGCGCAGCGCGTAACGTAAGCGGAACAGGTCATGTGACTTGTCAATAAAACTTTTCTTTGGTTCATTTCACTTTTGGTTTCCTAATGATGTAAGACTAGGTCATGTGACCTAAAAATAACACTTTTCATTGGTTTAGAACTATTTTTTTTTCCAAATGATGAAAGCCCCCACCTTTTTTCTCACTCTGACTTTCAACTTTGAGAAAGGAAGACCTATTTTGCACAGTGAAAAATGGCTTCAGTAGTAGCTTCAGCTGGTGCACCCCCACCACCACCACCACCATCTCCTCATAGGAAGAGAGGACCACCTCCACAGTTCGTTGCAAACCCAGAGGAGGAAGAGAATGAAGAAGAGGAAGAGGAAGAACAGGCACCACAATTTTTAAAAGAGTTGCCCCGGGTATCTCATTATAAAAATAGTTTTATTTGGCAGTTCTTTTCGTTTCCATCAGGACAGAAAAAAGTAAATGCACGCTATGTGACGTGCAAAATATGCAAGGATGAGCTATCTAGAGGCACAGAAAAAAAGTATAGTTATGGGAACCATACTATGCACCGTCACATGCAGAGGTGGCATCCGCTAAATTATAGCCGGGCAGAGATGCGTGATCTGCAAGACAACCCTCCAACTTCTGTGGCCAGGACATCAGCAGATATATCTCTGTCGGTTCCAGAGGCACAAGAAACAGTGCCAAGCATCCAGAAAAATTTTGTGCATATGAAGATCGTTTGCTTATATTGCGGCGCCTTATTTTCATGTGCTAACATGAGTATTAAGTTAATTAATTTAGCATTTGAAAAACACCAATGCCCTAAACGCGCCAATAAATATTTTTTTATTTTTGCTCCTGTTGAGCCCTTTTCAATGCCTGTTTTTTGTTCTTTCCCTTTCAAAAAAACAAAAAAAACATAAAATTGTTCAAAAAATACAACAAAAGAAAATAATGTTCAAAAAAGAAAAAAGAAATATAAAACAACAAAAACATTAAAAAAAAGTTCTTTTCAGAACTACCTCCCCTTTATACAAAAATTGCTAGAAAGTGTAACACTCTGGAAAGCTGTTTTTTTTTAGTTCGCTTTCCGGTTCGCTCGCCGGTACGCGAACCGGGAGCTAACCGCAAAAATTTTTTTTTTTAAAAAAAAGGAGTAAGTACAAAGGAAGTAAACAGAGAGTAATGTTAAAAGAAAGACAGCTATAGGGACTAAACCAGAGATGCTGTTTAATAGATTTATTTACCGAAGAAAAGATGGAAGACGATATAATTGTGGAAAACAAAATAGATAAGGAAGTGAAAGAATCAAGCATTGAAAATGCAATAGGTCTCACAATAGAAGAGTTTGTCCTTTTGGTTTTGCAAATGGATGAGTGACGTTGCGTGGATGAGTGGCGTTGCGTGGATGATTGGCATTGCGTGGATGAGTGGCGTTGCGTGGATTAGTGGCGTTGCGTGAATGAGTTGCGTGTGTGAGTGGTGTTGTGTGTGTGAGTGGCATTGTGTGTGTGAGTGGGGTTGCATGTGTGAGTGGCGTTGCGTGTGTGAGTGGCGTTGCGTGTGTGAGTGGCATTGCGTGTGTGAGTGGCGTTACTGTGGGGAGGGGGGGCGAGAAATGCACACGGCAGACAGGGGAGGGGACAGAGCGGGGAGAGCAGAATGAGGGTGTAAAGCAGCCGGGGCCTTTGAAGTGAAGCTAATCTTCACTTCAAAGTTGTGGGAGGAGTGCGGCTGAGGGAACAGACGGCGATTTGGTAATGTGCACACGCATTTTAGGTCAATGCTCTTGCGCATTGACATAAAAGCCACAGGCACAGCTCCAAATTGCAACATTTAGTTAAACTTTGTTTAAAGCTCTTTAGTCTGAAGCCCTATAGTAGTTGAATGTGATAGAAATGTAACGAAAAGAGTAAAAAACATTTACCTTATAATTGTTGTTAATTTATTCACTTTTTTTTCATACTTTCAATCTGTGAAAGAGAGAACAAACATTTGAAAAATATTAAAACATGTATTTAAAAATTAGAAAAGACAAGGGAAAAGGTGGAAGGACTAACAGTTTTTCAACAACTTTGACATTTAGAGAAGCTTCTGCTTCTCCAGGCCTCCTACACAGTCCTAAATATACATATTTTAAACTAACAGTATCTTGATGCTGATGAAGTGAGGCCTATTTTGGAACATGTTGCATCTTTTGCACTGCTGATGTTTCACAACAGTGATGCAATGGCAGTGCAAAAGAGATGTAAAGCCATCATAAAACTGTCCCTAACATTTTAAATGATTGTTTCAGGATGCAAATAAGATGTATCCTATCCAGAGGTTTGTTTGAGGTGAGGCCTACTCAGGTTTCAAAATAAAACAGTACCCAGAAGTGCAGCACTGTATGCATTAACTTTGACACTTACAGAAGCCTCAGCTTCTCCATGTCTACCTCACATTTCTAAATGTATATCATAAGTAGAAAAAGTATAGAATTAATTATACATGTTAAATGGTTTATTTTTGCTGTTCTCAGAATGTATCAAATTTCACTAAAATCAGTGACTTGAAGGTATTCATCATGTAACAGCGGGGAAAAAAAACACAATCAAAATGATTGTGTTTAAAAAACCCATACAACATAAAAAATCAGAATTCAAAACTCCTTAAAATTAACTTACTTTCCATGACGTCGAAGGATGTCCTATGAACAGCTTACACTCTGTTGTGCTGTTAATATTTTCATTCCGCCACTTTCTGAAAGAAAACCTCCATCGTTTTGAAAAATATGTTACATACGATAAAAGACTTCTCGCTTTCTACCACATGTTTCCACAAGGCCAAATCAAGTAAGAGCCATTTACAACTCTTGGAATTCTTGTAAGCAAATCCCGTCATTTTCTATTTTCGCAACTTTCAGAAAGAAAACGTTTAGGATTACTTTCACAATCCTGGACTATTAATATCTTAACCTTGTTGCTCACTCATGTTCTACATTTCCTATGACACTGATACTGCTTACTATGAAGCAGAGTTACTTGCATCAGGTTTATATTTTTGAATTTTAAAAATGACATTATGATCAAAAGTTTGGATAAATAATCTAGACAGCATTGCAGACTTACATTCCCTCTACTCCATGAACCTCTTGAAATTGCTCAGAACAAATCCCGAGATTCTGTCCCTAAAATTTTGGTTTTAAAAACACCAGGTAAGAATTTTTAAAGGTCAAAAGGCAATTTATTTTTGAAAGTTAAAGCAGAATCGTTGCAGAATGACCAGCCGTTTCTGGACTTTAAATAAGTTGTGTAATGTCCTGATGTTGTTGTAGGACCGCCATGAAATATAATTGCTGCAGTTACAAAAGTCCTTCCTGATATTGACAACTGCGAAGCAACAACATTTTTTATTAAAGTTGTCAATTTTGTTCCATCAGTCCTACATCGTTGGAACATTAAAATGACATACAGGCCATATCTTCGTAAAAATAATGTTGACATCATTTCAGATTTACATTGGCTACACTCCATGTTGTGATCAGCTGCTTTTACTAGCTTATGAAAGGACACTGATTTACTGTCTGGCAAAGTTAAATATATAAATCTTTCAGAATCTACACTAGTAGTACTTGATAGCCTACAATTCTCGCAGTCATGCTGCCATTGATAAGAAAGGCCAAATAGATAATCTACATCTACACCCTCATCTTGCAATACATCAAGCATATACATTAAAAACTCCTGACAATCCTGCTGAATATTTTCAGAGAATTCTGTTTGACCTGAACATTCGTCTAACAGAAAACAAATTTCAGACACACTTTCTACTCTCGTTTTATCAGCACTACATTTCTCTAACACAGAATTCAACAAACAGCATAAACTTTGTTCCGAATTGATCACAATCTGTTCTTTGAAAGTCTCTAGTGAAAAGAGAACATTAACCACTACATTAGCATAGCAGTTGACACCAGAACTATTTTCAAATTTAAAACCAACAACATCTTCAACAGAATCCATTTTCTTTCTGCTTATAATTTCAGGTTCATCAACTTTTCGTCTTTTTGCTATAACCTGCCTACTATTGGTCACATTTCTTTGTTTCCGGCCTACCACACGTTTCTCAAACAAAGGATATTGAGGCAAATGTGGCGCATACTCTCTTCTTAACCTATTGTATTCCTTAACACAATCTAGATCTGCACAAATGTTTGTGACATCACAGTCAATCAAGTACAATCCCGATAAAGTTCTAACTCGTGACAATGCCACATATGCCATACCCTCCTTGAACACAGAACTGCCAATATTCACTAAAGCACTATCTACACTTAAACCTTGCGATTTATGGATTGTCACCGCATATGCCAAGCAAACAGGAAACTGCTTACGGCGCACATATAAGTCTTTTACAAGCAAAAATCTAGCAGAAGAACGACCAATTAGCTGTACTTCCTCAATGCCATCAAATTTAATTTTTAAAAATTCAATACCATCTCTATTTCTGTATTTTTCAAAATCAACAACATTACCCATTGATCCATTTACCAGACCTCTTTCAACATGTAAATTCCTTCTCAAAATGATTCGGCAATTTAAGCACACATTCAAAGTCTTTTCAAAACCCGCAGTTTTAGATATAGTCTTCTCTAATGAATCCAATTTAGATTTCAAATTCTCAGACAAAATAATTGTTGCTCCCATATGCTCTATTTTGTCAATAGCTTCAAGTTTCACAATCTCTTGTTTTTCTAAATTCAACATTTTGTTGTTGAAGATGGCACATTCTGCAAGAGTTGGCATCAAACATATTCCGGATTTCTTCTCAGTAATTTTCTTAAAAATATTCTCAGGCACAATGTCTTGTTCTGGATATAAATTTGACAGTAATCGTGCATGTAAAGCTTCTTTCGCATGCTCGGTCACTTTTCCAATTCTAACATCTTGTAAAATATTCTTGTAATCTTCATCCTTCGCCTGACGCATATTTTCATGCAGTTCAGCATAATTGAAGTTTAACCATATATTGACATTGCCAATGCTCCCTAGGCACTTCCTGGTATCTTCATGCGTGAGTATTTTGAACACAGGTTGTCCTTTCACTGGTGTTAGCTGCAGAAGATCTCCGAAAATAATGATGTGTTTGCCACCAAATAACACATCATACTCTGTTTTAAGAACTTCTTGCATTCTCAAATGCACAAAGGCAAGCATGAGATTTGAAACCATGCTTACTTCGTCAATGATAAGAAGTTTCATTTTCCTCAAGACTCTTGATACTTCACAACAAGCATCTCCAGATAACTTGTGGTATTGTAATTTGTTGTCATGCTCCACTGGCAACATCAGTAGACGATGCAAAGTAATTCCTTTAATGTTATGTGCTGCCAATCCAGTGGGAGCGGTGACAACACAAGACAGCGATGACTCAGTCCTTTCCTGCAAATAACAAGTAATTGCTTTAATGAGGAAACTTTTTCCAGTTCCCGCTTCTCCACTCACGTACAATCGGACAGGCTTCAACGACGTACATGAGCACTCTTTCTTCTCATGACTTAATCCATGCTCAATTTGCTTGGTAACTTCGTCATATATTTTCCTCTGCTCAACGTTGAGTTGTCTTTCCAAGTCTTCTAAGTTAACCGCATCCTCCTGAGCATGTGCCATGGCTCTTTCTACTTCATTCATAGCAGTGGCGGCTTCATTTTCGATAACAGGTCCTCCTAGTGGATCCTGACTCATTGAAACAGAACTCTGACTGTCCTGAGAACTGTCTCTAGCAATCTCGGCTGCAATCGTTGCTTCCTGCTCGATTTCCAAAGTCAACATTTCTAGATATTTGGGAAAAGCAGAACATTCTGTGGTCTCCTTGGCGGCATTGAAAGAGTCTTCGTAACAAAGAAATTCTCCAAGCAGATCTTCTTCTGCACGCCAAGGCTTGAAAAGTTGCAAGAGTGCTAAATAGAAAAACTCTTTTTTTTCTGGAGATTCGCCACTCAATTTTCGATGGTTTACCAAGTGGCATTTTCTTTGCTTGACCAGACATCCCTCACTTCCAATTACAGCATACACTCCTTTCTCAATATCTTCTTTGATGTTCCTCTTGAATATGTAATTTTGTAGAACCTCATATAGACAAACATTCTCAAGGTGACTGCTTTGATTTGGATAATATGTATCCAACATGTTGGCCTTCAAAATGTCAGTACTGTTTGGCTCCTTTTCCGCCAAATACTCAATTTCCCGGACAGGTTTTAGAACTCGATTTCGCGTTGCAGCAAGACCAAGACTCGCCCAAACGATACTCCTGGATTTGGCATAGAGACTTGCTGAAGACAACCGGTCAGAACATTCGTAAGCTCCGATTTCTCGATGCGACAACATCTTCAAACTGAAACTGTACAACTTCTTGCTGAGGCTCTTTTCATGGGAAATATCCTCCCACATATCCTTCAATTCTGTCTTTTCTTTTTTGGTGATGTAAGATGTCACATACCGAGCCACAGCCATACAGTTGTCAGCCACAAACTGTATATCCATGTTAGGATTCCACATGGACAAAATCACAGGGTTGTAGTCGTTGATGTATTTGGACTCTTCGTTTCTTTTCAAATTGTATGTGCTTTTGGGTGATTTCCTCGTCACATTATGTCGCAGCAAAGACATCAAACTGTTTACTCTTCCTTTAGAAATCACCGGTCATGGAAAGTTGAAACAACATTTGGTGTAGAACTTGTCCTTGTTTCTAAATTTACGACGACAGTACTTTCCACAACGATGGCTTTGGAAACGTAGAACCTGTTCTCTTAGGCTTTTCTTCTCCTTTGCGTTTGGAACAGCACACGTAGAATACTGTTCTATGAAACTTATCACTAAGTCAACCGGATCTGTTCCAAATTTAGGTGCATCCTTGATCCACAGCAGCATATGTATATGAGGAGCACCTCTTGCTTGGTACTCCTTTCTCCAGAAGAAATCCAACACCTCTCCAAGAGGTGGATTCTTCTTATTCATGATGAAAGACATCATAGCTTCAAATCTATGATTGAAGTACCTGCATACATTGACTGGATCCAAAGAGCACAGTTCTCCGGGTGTCTTGAATTCAATATTTTCAATGTTTCCATTTGTCTCTCGTAGAAATTCAAGTAAGTCTTCCCAGCTATACTCGGCACAGCTCAGAGTGAGGAACCAAGTCGGAGTTCCTAAGTTCCTCAGCCTACATTTTAAATCACCATGACGACGGTACCAGTACTCATTAGTACCACGCTGACACGCCATGAGATTAATTAGGTGAGAATCCAAAATACTGTCTTGGACATTGACTTTATCCATAAAGTCCCTTGCCGAGATGTTTCGCATCTGTATACCACTTTTCAAGATGTGGTTCACTGCATATGACAGTCCTGACAGATCGCTTTCAAACAGGAGATGAAACAAATAGGGAATGCATTGTCGAAACCTAGCATCTTCTGCATACAATCGTAAAGTCCGGTATTCTGAAGCAGGAATTTGAACAGGTCGCTCATCATATCGTCCTCCTCGACCTGTGGGAAATAGCTGTGGGAAACACCGAGCTTCCAAACTTTCCTCCCAAACACTAACAGGACTCCCTTTGGCTTGTTTCATTTGAAACAACTCAATAGCATTCCCCATAGCTTCCTTGGAATGCAAAGGATGAACACTATAATGTTCATACATTTCTTCCTTTTTAGAGGCTTCTACTTTTTCAATTTGACCAGGACACAAATCGCTATCCTCTTCCTCACTTACTTCCTCTTATTATTTTTTTTTAAATACAATGTTGCCTTTTTGACTTTCCTAACATCCACTAAATCTTGCCATATTTTCTTACTCTTTGTCGGAACACCATTAACTATGATAACTAGAAGTTCCTCTTCCACTTTCTCTCCTCCAATTGTGTTAATGTTTTTGTTCAAATCTAGAGGCAAATAAACAACTCTTCCCTTTAATCCTCTCTGTAAATCTGATGGAGGCAACTTCCCTGTCTTTGGCTCCATTCTTACAATAGCCTGAAAGGGATGGATACTTTGAATCAAAATAGATTCATAAGTATTTAAATCCTTCAATTCAGAAGGAATCTCTACCAATTCCAGATTATTATGAACCGCCCTAGCTGGCATCTGGTTTTGGTTTAATTTGTTACAACAATAAGTACACACACGTTGATCCGATCCCAAATCAAAACAATTTTCTACCATCAAGTATGTTGCGAAATCCTTCCATTCACTATTATTTTCCCTTTCACTTTTTGCATATAAATCCACTAACAGTCTGATTCTTATAATAAGTGCGTCGACAACACACACAAGTGAAATTAGGCCTCTCACTTGATTTCACCTGAAACGTGGCAATTTCCTTCTGAAAATTATCTGTACTGGAAACCTGTACATTATCTTCAACATTACCCTCTTCTTCTGGGTCAATTTGAACATTCTCCTCTTTACTTCCAAAGTAACAAAACTCAATTTCTTCACAAATATTCTTCACATCTATTTCAGAACCATGGAAAAGAGCAGCACATAATTGTTTAAGCATAATTGCTGGACTCTTAGCATAATACAACATTCTAACTAATTTCCTCACTTTATTATGATGCACTGCTAGCATCCTAAAATGATGAAAAACACTCTGGCATACTCTCCTGGAAAGACAAGCCAGTGAATGACCATGCAAACCTGTCACTTCTCTCACTCTGCAAGGATCTAATTCTTGCAACAACTTCATTTTCTGCTTCAGACTTTTCTTATTAAATGTCCGTACAAAATCACAAAGCAAATTGATTGAATCCTGTCGCACACTGCAAATACTACTACACTTCCAGGTGTACACAGGACCCTTAGGACGTCTTCCTAAAACCTCATTACCTAACACCTCTTCTGTCTCTGTTGTTACAAGTTTTTCTTTTTCAACTGGACATCCATCTTTCACTTCATAAGCTCGACCACTGGTGTCAACTGCATGCACCAAATCATTATCCTGGAAATAACTCTCCTCATTAAAAAATGCCTCAGAACTTGAACTATGCATCCAGTCTCCTGAGAAAACATCACAAAAATTACTACGATTAATTATTCTCTTCCATCTACTATTTGTTTTGAAATCATAAATTACCTTGTTTACCTTCCTAATTCTGTTGACTATCAAAATAAATAACTTTCGTTTAATTTCAAATGCTTGATCAATAACTTTCTCAACTTTTTTTTTCTCTTATAAAAAACAACTTTCTGTTGACCTTTGTTAATATTTTTTAACAAATTGCTAATTATCCTGTTGCGGAACATTCGTTTACGAATGTCCCTAAACTGTTCTTTCCTTCTGCTATCATGCACAGAGTTATCTCTTGCTCTAGCAGTAACATTTTTGATTGGCCCTTCCTTTCCGTTTAAATTGCTTCTCTTTTTCTGGACTGAAACATTTTCTGTAGAAATACTTTTTTTACTACAAATTTTTCTTATGAATGTTTTTGTGGTCTTACCCGGTGCTTTCTTGGTGACTTGACAAGTTTTTTTTGTAGAGGACTGCTGCAGTAATTGATGGACCTGCTGTCTTTGACGTCTTGTAGCCTTTCTAATTCGATTCTTAGTTGGCATTTTCAAATTTTGAAATAATCTGCAGTTGAATCTGTGCTAAAATATAATAAAAAATGTTATTAATCACTATTACCAAACAGTAAATCAATACCAGTCATCAAAAACTTAACACCCTGCTTGTTATTTTAACATAGAATAATTTTTGGTGTATTGGCAAATTTAGAAATCACAAATAGTAGCAAGTGCTAATTGTTTTACCTGTGTTGTTTTATATGTGAATCTGAACTAATTTTATGAGCATATTTGATTATTTTAATAAAGACACTACACACATACTATTTTTGAATTTTTGTTTAATTTTAAATGAAATGGTTTACATTTTTACTACATAGGCTCAAGCAGATCAGCTTCCCACCCTATATCATACAATTCTGACAAATCAGCATTCTCATCATATTCTTCATCATCCTCAGGAATAAAATGATCTAAAGGATCTACTTCCACTGACGTTTCAATGACAAGTTCAACGATAAGATCAAGATCAACTGATTGCTCATTATCACTCATGCTTGATGTTGTTGTTATCTTTAAAAAAGAGAACAACAATGAGATGTTGGAGACTAAGACACAAATCTCAGAGGCTAGAATAGTAAAATTGTTTAACAAGAGAATCATATTGCAGCTATTATTTAGCCATGTCCAGCGATGCTGAAGAGGTGAGGCCTATGTCTAAGTCTTCAGTAAACAGGACTCATCTCTTCTTAACCTAGGATAAGCCTCACCGACTCTGTGTCCCCTACACATACTTAAATGTATAGGGACAGATTTATATTAACTGGCACATCCCCAGGAATGCACCAGTTAATGTGCACCACTGCTCTGCTACTCATGGTGTGGCACATTTACATTGTGGAACACCATTGAAAAAAAACAGCACAAATGCGTCATGCATCGGTGCCGCAAAAGCAACACATTGCACAAGTCACGTCGTAAACACGACATGTCTACTGCAATGCACAGGAGGAAGCCACACATTGCATGGTGCTTCACTCCTTATGCCTGTTTCAAACAGCCATAAGGATTTGATTCAGGAATGCTATAAAGCTGACTCAGTGAAATCTTCTAAATTTCACTGTGTTACTTTTACAGGACTTTCATGCAAATGAATGCCCACCCTGCAACAAAACACCTATATGAAAACTGACGCAAGTTTCATGTGGCACAGGACTTTACAGCATGACACATCTGTCTAGATGCATAAAGTTGAAAATATGTCGCCACATAGCAAATCTTTTGCACCACCGCTGCAGAGTACAGAGGAGATAATACATGTGAAGGCCTACCAATGAAGTAAGTCATGTCCACTTCACTGTTGAACAAAGGCCAGACCTCTTTTGTGTCCGTGGACAGACCTAAACTTCATCTGCACAATGTTATTCATAAACTTAGGAAACACAGGTGATGTAATTGAAAAATGTAGAGTTTCTTTTCCTCATTGCACAATCACATCACCTGTGTTTCCTCAGTGACTTAAAATGCCCTTAGACACATGAAAGTGTTTTTTTAAAGCCTTTGCACCATTTTTGGATCACTTTTAACATGGCTATGTAAGTCAAATAATCAAATTCTAAATTTGCCAAGCACAGATGAAAGCATATTTACAAGGAACATGCACCATGGGGAAAGGTCTTAAATTAAAATGGGAAAAATAACATCAGAGACACTTAAATGCCTTATAAATATGCCCCAAACAATCTATGAAGCTCTAGCAGTACATATCCAGAAATGTAATTGATTTAAAAAAAAACTTTTTAAACACAACATATAAATCAATTGTATACCTACATTCAAGAGGAAATGACTTAAAATGTCCTTAAAACACATGAAAGGGGTTTTTGATTGCCCTTGCACCATTTTTTGGGACACTTTTAACATGGCTATGTAACTCAGAGAATCAAAATCTAAATTTGCCAAGCACAGGTGAGAGCATATTTACAAGGAACAAGCCCCACGGCGAAAGCTCTTCATCTGCACAATGTTATTCATAAACTTAGGAACCACAGGCGATGTAATTGAAAAATGTGGAGTTTCTTTTCCTCATTGCACAATCACATCACCTGTGTTTCCTCAGTGACTTAAAATGCCCTAAGACTCATGAAAGTGTTTTTTTAAAGCCTTTGCACCATTTTTGGATCACTTTTAACATGGCTATGTAAGTCAAATAATCAAAATCTAAATTTGCCAAGCACAGATGGAAGCATATTTACAAGGAACGTGCACCACGGGGAAAGGTCTTAAATTAAAATGGGAAAAATAACATCAGAGACACTTAAATGCCTTAGAAATATGCCCCAAACAACCTATGAAGCTCTAGCAGTACATATCCAGAAATGTAATTGATTCAAAAACAAACGTTTTTAAACACAACATATAAATCAATTGTATGCCTACATTCAAGAAGAAATGACTTAAAATGTCCTTAAGACACATGAAAGGGGTTTTTGATTGCCCTTGCACCATTTTTTGGGACACTTTTAACATGGCTATGTAACTCAGAGAATCAGAATCTAAATTTGCCAAGCACAGGTGGGAGCATATTTACAAGGAACAAGCCCCACGGCGAAAGCTCTTAATTTAAAATGGAAAAAAAAACATCAGAGATAGTCAAATGCCTTATAAAGAAACAGACACCATTTTTTCCTTGTGATAAATTTTAAAAGCATTCCTTTTCCTCAAAAACGATTTTCAAGTAATAATTTGAAAACACTGCACAGCTCCTATGTACAAAAACACCCTGACAGTGCTTATACTTCACATTATTTTCAATTACAATTTCTCAAAGAAACAACATCTATTTGTAATACACTTTAGACAAAGCAACATTTTAAAAACACAGCTTTCTTCATAATTTTGTCCTTAAAGCATAATATAGTCTATCTAAATTAAATAAATCTTTTCTCACCTTAGCAAATTCTTTATGAGTTTTAAAACAGTCTCAAAAATACACCAAATTGTCTTCAGCAGAACAAAGAGTATGCACTCCAGAGGCTGCAGCTATAGGAAGCACAGAAATGCTGATATTCATTACACATATCTCTCATGTTAGCCAATCAAAACTCTTCCCTCACTTTTTTCAAATCAAAACCCTTCCCCCCTCTGCCCTCTCTGCTTTTTTTGCATACCAACCACCTCCTGAAAGACCTCTGATGTTTGCAAGTTCACACAACAATGTTTCAATTGAACTCTGAACTCTCAGTGCACCTGCGTATCCAGTGCAATCTTTCATTAAATGTTTTTTCCTTGACCATTTAAATTACATATTTCAAAGAACACATCCATGCACCCTAACTTTCTCTTTTCAGAAATGGAAATCCACCAATCACTGCTAGTGAATCATTAGCACTGAAACTCCACAGTTTTTTTTTTCTTCACAAACTCCTACTGTTTCAATTGCCATTTCATTACCACACTTCATCTGACTGCAGCAGAAAATTCACTCACCATGTTTACTGTCTGGATTGTTGGACATAGTTACATCTACTGGGCTCAAAGGTATGCTGAGAACAGAAATTTACCTAACCTCAATTTACAAGATGTGGAAATTAAGTGGTTTGGCCACAGAGGATTAAAATGTCACCAATTGATACCATTGGTGAAAACCTTTATGCATTTGCCAAAACCTGACCTGTTAATTGTGCACTGTGGAGGTAATGATTTGGGCACTTTGACTGGGGTAGGTCTAGAAATGCTTTTAAAGGACACCTTTGAGCAATTAATGGCACTTTTTCCTCAAACTGCCTTGGTATATTCAAATATATGCCAAAGACAGAAATGGAGGTGGTCGAAACAATTTTGTCCACAAATTGAGAAGTCGAGGAAGCATGTAAACAAATCTGTTTCAGCTTACATGAAAGACCATGGAATGGGCTCCATGTACAACAATAACTTGCGTTTTTGCATGCAAGATATCTACAGAGGAGATGGAGTTCACTTCTCAGATGAGGGCAACAGAATTTTCATTTTGAATTTAAGACTGTGCATTGGTACCTACTTATAAGTACCTAAATGTACCATAAACCCAAAAGCTCTTCTCAGAGCTACCCTACATCTAATCACTCACAATTATTATTTTTCTCTAACTTTTTTCACTAATTTTCAACAAACTACGCTCTCCGGAGCGCTACCCGGTTCGCGAACCGGAAGCTAACCGCGCTAAAATTCTTTTAAAAATGTTTTTTTCCCCGCACATATGGGCCTCCTCAGCCACCCTCAGAAAACCTAGGGGGTCAAGATACGTCTACTGTGCCCCCTTCTACCCATTCTGAACATTATTTGCCCTCCATCTTGTATCTTAATTCGACTGAAACACAAAATGGTGGACTCCCGTAACGCTGCTGGTTCGCGTACCGGGGCGCTTTCCGGAAAGCGCTCCATTAAAAAAGGTGGGAAAGTAATTTACAAAAAAACGACTGGAAACACTTTCACCAAATATAGATTAGCTCATACTACATAGCAATCCCTACCATTTTCATAAATTTATTTGGAAATCCATTTAGCCATTTAACCTGTGGACCTCTGTAAATACCCTGAGGTAAATTACTTCACAAAACACATATGAAGTGTTGGAATTGACAACCAATGAAAATGTTACTTTCATTTTCATTTTTTTTTTACCTGACATTTGATTGGTTATGTACCTGAATATATATAAAGGAAGAGAAGGAAACACAGCCATTTTGACTACTACTTCCTGGTGTACATTTCAATAGGATTTTCACTAATAACTTCAACTTTTTTTTAAAGGTAAGATGTTATTTTATAAATTTGAAAGGAGAAGTATGTTATGCACTTTAAATTAATTTGGAAAAACATTTTCAGATAGTTATACACTGTCCCTCTGTAACAGTTAAACATTGAGAAAGGCTTGTATAATTATGAATTTACTTAGGCTTCTTCACAGGCTCTTTTTAATAGTACTACTTCACGCCTGAAACCATACACTGCCCAAAGATAACTTTTCTGTTATATACTCACAAGTACCTCTCTGAACTTAAACTCAACCCTATCTCTACTGATATAATTATTTTTTATGCAATTTACAGCAAGAAAATGGAAGCCCAACCAAAGGAAAATAATATTTCATTTGAAATAAATATGGATAACAATCCTAAGGAAGAAAAAGATGAAATAGACTTTTTGGATGAGACTGTGGACCAAGAATTAATTAAATGTGTTGATGAAATTGAAGAATGGAATGAAAAGGACGACATACCAGATGAAATAATGTTGCAAATACTTTTAGATTTTGAGAAATCAGAGCAATAAATTTAAATTTTATAAGTTAAAATTGTTTCAGACATTATTCTTTTTTATTTGAAAATGCTGAAAAAGTACCCAAAAGATATTATATAAAATGAGACTTAAAATATACTGTGCAACTTTTTTGTGTTACATAGTAAATAAAAAAAATCAACAAAACAAACAATCAATTAACATACAATATTTTAAAAGTCTATCATTCTTTTTTCCTCATAGAACGCTCCCCAGGCCGCTTCCCGGTTCGCAAACCGGGAGCTTCCCACGCAAAAAAAAATATATATATATATTTTGCCCCGCGGGGCCCTTTTAAAACCTCCACATCAAACCTAGGGGGTCAGGGAGGATCTACTATGCCCCCTTATGGTCATTTCCCCCTTCGTTTTGGCCTCCTCTTGTCTCTCGATCCTACCGAGAGACAAGATGGCGGCCGCTCCGGACTGTTAAGAATGTTGACAGACACCGGAGAGCCAATCAGCTTCGCTTCGCAAAGTTCCGTTACGCGAAAAGTACGCGAACCGGAGCGCCACCCGGAGAACTGTCACAGATATATGTATTTTTTTGAACGTTCATTTCTCAAAATCCACTGGAGCACATATATTGAGACCTAGCAAAGGTATATTGGGCAAACAGTCCCTACAATTTTGCCAAGTTTCATGCAAATCCATTCAGCCGTTCGAGCTAAAAGTGAGGCCAACCGCCCTATGGAAATTAACATGGGAAAAACGCGTTTTGGGACCCCCTTTTTTCTCAGCCCCCCCTTGACAAACACCCCCCAAATTTTCAGGGGCTGCTCAGAAACAAAATGTGCCATTTTCCTGAAATATTCAGCCAATTCTGTCCACAAACGCCAAAGTTATTAGATATAGAATTTTCAAAAATCCCATAGGGAAAAAATCCTAACTATATATACCTACTGGCGACCGCCAGTAGGTAATATATATATATATATATATATATATATATATATATATATATATATATATATATATATATATATATATTACCTACTGGCGGTCGCCAGTAGGTAGTTATAGTTAGGATTTTTTTCAATGTTAAATCTGAAAATTCTATTTGGAATAACTTTGGCGCCGGTTGACGAATCTGCCTGAAAATTTCCTCAAAATGGCCTCGCGGCGTTCCGGTCCTTCCCTGAAAGTTTGGGGGGGATTCGTCAAGCGGGGGCCGAGATAAAAGGGGGGTCCCAAAACGCGTTTTCCCCATGTTAATTTCCATAGGGCGGTCTTTTTCACTTTTAGCCCGAATGGCTGAATGGATTTCCACCAAACTTGGCAAAATTGTAGGGACTGGTAGCCCGATGTGCCTTTGCTATGTCTCAAGATATGTGCTCCAGTGGATTTTGAGTAATTAAGGTTCAAAAAAATATATATATCTATAGCCGCGCTCCGGTACGCGCACCGGTACGCGCACCGGGCGCTTACCGCGACTTGCGCGCAGAAAGCTGATTGGCTCTGGGATGTCTGTAAACATTCTAAACAGTCCGGAGCGGCCGCCATCTTGTGTCTCGGTAGGATCGAGACACGAGAGGTGGCCAAAACAAAGAGGGAAATGACCATAAGGGGGCAGAGTAGACCCCCCTTGACCCCCTAGGTTTGATGTGGGGGCCATAAAAGGGCCCCGCGGAGCAAAAAAAAAATTTAAAAAATTTTTGATTTTCGCGGGGTGAGCGCCCGGTACGCGCACCGGTACGCGCACCGGTAAGCGTACCGGGGAGAGTACCATGGGGAAAAAGAATGACAGTTTTAAAAGTAGCTGTTTAAAAAAAAAATGTTTTGTTGTTTTTTTTTATACACACACATACATATATATATAAATGCATATGCATATATATATATGCATATATGTGTATATGTGTGCGTGTAGAGAGAGGTAGAGAGGTAGAGGTATAGAGGTAGAGAGGTAGAGAGGTAGCGGTAGAGAGGTAGAGATTAGTAGAGAGAGAAGAAGAGAGAGGTAGAGAGGTAGAGAGTAGAGAGTGAGTAATAGAGAGTAGAGAGTGAGTAGTAGAGAGTAGTAGAGAGCAGTAGAGAGAGTAGCAGAGAGTGAGTAGTAGAGAGTAGTAGAGTGAATAGTAGAGTGAGTAGTAGAGAGTAGTAAAGAGTGAGTAGTAGAGAGTGAGTAGTAGACAGTAGTAGAGAGTAAGTAGTAGAGTGAGTAGTAGAGAGCAGTAGAAAGTGAGTAGTAGAGAGTAGTAAAGAGTGAGTAGTAGAGAGTGAGTAGTAGAGAGTGAGTAGTAGAGAGTAGTAGAGAATGAGTAGCAGAGAGAATAGTAGTGAGTAGTAGAGAGTGAGTAGTAGAGTGAGTAGTAGAGACTAGTAGAGAGAGAGTAGTAGAGAGTGAGTAGTAGACAGTAGTAGAGAGTGAGAAGTAGAGAGTGAGTAGTAGAGAGTAGTAGTGAGTAGTAAAGAGTGAGTAGTAGAGAGAGAGTAGTAGAGAGTGAGTAGTAGAGAGTAGTAGATAGTGAGTAGTAGGGAGTAGTGAGTAGCGAGTAGTAGGGAGTGAGTAGTAGAGAGAGAGTAGTAGAGAGTAGTAGAGTAGTAGAGAATGAGTAGTAGACAGTGAGTATTTGAGAGTAGTGGAGTAGGAGAGAGTAAGTAGTAGAGAGTAGTGGAGAATATTCCAAAGTTTGGCACAGCACCACTTTCACAATGAGTCCAATCAAATCATATCACTTAGAGTCCTTATTGAAGCGCTGAATCTTGGTGTATATTCAAATGCTTTTATTTTCCTTAAGTTTATGTACCACAGCCAGCCGAAAGGTTTCGTTCTGTACAACAGAACTTCTTCAGGGCGTTCTTATTTCCTTCAAGTTATGTCGGTATCCAGTTGTCATATAACTAGATATTTCTTCCAAATGTTAGACGAGACATAAGTATATTCTTATTCAAAGTGACTAGGTATCAATTTTACCCACACAATTCGGGCAGACTTGAGTAATTTATAGCATCCTCAAAGTCAGTCTTTCAAAAATTCCAAAGTATAGGACATGATAATCCAAATCCAAATGTTTCTCAAGAAAAGTAATTTACAATCGTTCGGAATATCGGTGTTTGGGCAGATATGATCCAGGGACCCCCAGTATGCAAGGGGAATTAGTCCCCCCTCTACAAACGCGCCAGTGGCGTGCATTGCAGAGAGGTGTAACAAGGGTGTGGCCTCATTACACTTCTCTGCAATGCAGCTCCCTCGCGCATACTGGAGGCTCCTGGTGGACCAGTTGACCCCAGGGACCCCCAGTATGCAAGGGGAATTAGTTCCCCCTCTGCAAACGCGGCAGTGGGCTGCGTTGCAGAGAGGTGTAACAAGGGGCATAGTCTCATTACACCTCTGCAATGCAGCCCCTGGCGCATACTGGAGGTTCCAGGTGGGCTAATTGGCCCCCAGGGGCCCCCAGTATGCAAGGGGAATTAGTTCCCCCTCTTCAAACATGCACGGGGGCTGCGTTGCAGAGAGGTGTAAAAAGGGTTGTGGCTTCATTACACCTCTCTGCAATGCAGTCCCCTGGCGCATACTGGAGATTCCTGGTGGGCTTTCAGGTGTTATATAGTTAGGAATTAGCATTAAAAAAACCTTTGAAATTCACTGAAAAAACCATAGGTTTCACACCAGTTATAGTTAGGAATTAGCATTTATAAAACCTTTGAAATTCACTGAAAAAACCATAGGTTTCACACCAGTTATAGTTAGGAATTAGCATTTAAAAAACCTATTAAATTCACTGACAAAACCATAGATTTCACACCATTTATAGTTAGCTGGAAATTTTACTGACATAAAACCATTGAAATTCCCACGTTATAGTTAGTTGGACTCACTATAACTTGCGCGCCTGTAATGCACTGCTGATGACGTCACATATTACATCACTCATGACATGGTCAGTGACATCACTCATGACATCACTGATGACACCATCCTTGTGACAGAGTGACAGACCTAATTTCAGTGTAATGTAACGCTTGAAACACATATTCAAAAATAGAAACAAACATTTTGAAAAAAATGGAGATACCCAAACCAGTAACAACAACCAATTCAGTAATTCCACCATCTATATACACATCCACTCATTCACCAACAGTTCTATATAGTCACTCATATATATACTCACTCATCATATGTAGTGATACACCTATACATCCTGTTACACATCAGCAGTCATCCAAAAGTTACTCACACACATACTCACACATGCAAATAAACTATTGAACATCCATTTATTTGCATATACATTTATACACACACTACCACCTTACTTCTAAGGAAACTTACCCATACTTACTCTCTTAAACAATCACTTATAGCAACACATACTTATTTAAACAGGAACTCCTACAATCTTTCACTATATATACTATACTCACTTATATACATCAATACTCACATATACTAGATTAAAACATATGTCGTTACTAATGAAGACACTAGTGAGACAGTCATTCACTCACTAACACACACATATACACACTCATCCACCCATACAGTCCTGCACATATGCTGTCTTCAAAACACATACAAACAGTGAGTCAGTCACCAACTCCTGCAGCCACTTATACACAAAGAGAAACACTGATACAAACATTTAAATATTTAAACAATACTCGCTAATATATGTATTCACTAAGATACACGTAATAAGCCAGTTACCCAACCAATTTTTTAAAAAAAAAACATCCATTTACACACTTATTTAAACATTTATTCTTCCATCGACCTTTACAAATACATATATAAAACAAATTTATTTTTCAGAAAGACACACATTCACTGGATGGTGTCATCAGTGATGTCATGAGTGATGTCACTGACCATGTCATGAGTGATGTAATATGTGACGTCATCAGCAGTGCATTACAGGCGGGCAAGTTATAGTGAGTCCAACTAACTATAACGTGGGAATTTCAATGGTTTTATGTCAGTAAAATTTCCAGCTAACTATAAATGGTGTGAAATCTATGGTTTTGTCAGTGAATTTAATAGGTTTTTTAAATGCTAATTCCTAACTATAACTGGTGTGAAACCTATGGTTTTTTCAGTGAATATATATATATATATATATATATATATATATATATATATATATGTATTACCTACTGGCGGTCGCCAGTAGGTAGTTATAGTTAGGATTGTTTTCCATAGGTAATCCTCAACATTCTATTTGGTATAACTTTGGCCCTGGTTGAAGAATCTTAGCGAATTTCTCAAAGAAGATGGCTCGGGCCGCTGCGCTCCTTCCCTGAAAGTTTGGGGGGGATTGGTCAAGTGGGGGATGAGATATAAGGGGGTCCCAAAACGTTTTTTCTCCATGTTATTTTCCATAGGACCTTTAGACTCGGCTACAGGTCGAACGGCTGAATGGATTTATAAGAAATTTGGCAAAACTGTAGAGGTCGGTTCGCAGGTTACGCTTTTTTTGGAATGGTGTAAATCTGTTCAGTAGTTGTTGAGAAAATTAAAGTTAAAGTCAATTATATGTCTGTTAACGTTCGATTCGAAGGAAATCAGGAAGTTTTGTCCGCCATTTTGTCACTGCGAGTAAATATATTGTTCATTTCAAAGCGTTGAAACATGGAAAGGGGAGAAGGTAGAGATTGTCTTGCTGCGTAGGTTTTCTCGGGGTGTGCAGTAAGGTCCTTAAACGCGAAAAGATATAATTTTTTCCCGAAAAAAAATTACGGGGTGCGCGCACCCGGTCGCGCACACCTATTTACAAGAGTGTGAAAATGTAGAGAAATCAGAAGTTTGAGTGCTTAGATATAAGGTGGCTCTGAAAAGAGCCCTTGTGTTAATTGAGTGTTTTCTGCATTTATAAGTAAGTACCGATGCAGAGCCTGATGTTGCAGAGGAAGATTCTGTTTCCCTCATTCGTGAAATGAACACCGTCTCTCCTATAGACGTCTTGCTTGTGGTATCGCATGTTGTTGTGGTAAATAGAACCCATGCTATAATCTCTGAGGAAAGCAGAAATAGATTTATTTACATGTCTCCTTGCTTTCTCAAATTGTGCACAATGTTGATTGGACCAATTCCATTTATGTCTTTGGCATATATTGGAATATACCAAGGCAGATCGAGGAAAAAGTGTCATCAATTGTTGAAAGGTGTCTTTTAGAAGCATTTCCAGACCTACCCCAGTGATTGTGCCAAGATCGTTCCCACCACAGTGCACAATTATAAAGTCTGGTTCTGGGAGATGCATAAAAGTTTTCACCAATGGAATCAATTGGTGACATTTCAATCCTCTTTTGGCAATCCATGTTATGTGTACATTTGGTAAGCCGAGATTGCAAATTCGTCTGCTTACTGCATATTTTTCACTCCAGTGAATATAACTGTGTCCTATTAGCCAGACCTTCATTTTCAAGGGATTTGTAGTCATCCTCAGATCGGTTCTGGAAGTGGAATGGTAGTTAGAAGTTGAAATTCTAGATTAAAAAAAAGGAAGAGGCTGGGTGTGGTTAAAAAAATAAAAATGATTGGTTGATTGTAATAAGTGGAGATTGAAGAGTACGTTGCATGTTAATGTTTATGTCAAACGAAAAGTACTATTGGGTGTGAAAAAAAAAGACATGTAATAGAGCTGTGGATTGGCAGGTGTTTCTGGAGGGAAAACAGTCTTCTTAGTTTGCTGTAGAACGTTGAGAGATGAACTTTTGACCTGTGCCTTCAGCAAGGTGCAGAATGAGGTGTTACCATGGAAACAGCCGGAGATGGCAGTTGGTGATGGGTGTATCTCACGTGAGTCTGAAAATATTGTGAAGGACAACCAATTGAAATGTAAATTTGATTTTACAATTTTGCGTGAGGAAATGTGATTGGCTGAAGAGAGTTATATGAGTGTGTATTGACTGGATATCTGTGCCATTGAATTTTGGTTGCAGTGAGAGCATTATTCAGAGTTCCGCAAACGAATATCTGTTTTGTGACTTTCACTGTTCTACATCGCTCAAAGCATTGGTAAAGGTAAGTGTGTAACTGTTTGTTTTGTCATGTACCGTATAATATAGTTTAATGACAAACATTGATTGATTTTCCATGTAAAAACTAATTTTTGGCTGTCATAATGTGTTGTATTTCTAGAGTAATGTTGAATACGCAGTAAAAAATATTTTTTATATAGAGAGTAATTATTTTTGAAATTTTGAAGCGTTTATATATAATGAGAGAAGTTGCTGAGGAAATGAAGAAATGATATTAGCAGAGACACAGATAATGCAGAAAGAGAGAGCAATGGTAAATTACTAGTGATAGCGTTGTGAAAAAATGCTAACGGTTAATGAATTCGTACACTTTTTGTCAGTCGACAAAATTTCAGGCTGGTTGGTGGCCGTGGCCTGCACTGGTGGGGGTGGGGCGAGAGGGACGGGGAAGGGGGCTAAAGTGGTAATGATTAAGGTATTCACAAAGTTTCTGTTAGACGTCAAAATTATAGTGCGGTTTCTGGTCGCCGTTTGCACTGGTGGGGTGAGGGAGGTGGTCAAGTGAAATAAAATGAAAAGTATTGACCATGAGGTTGTACAGAGATTTGTGTAGTAAATGTGTTCGTACATTGAGGTTGGAAACGGAGTATATAAATATCTCTCTCAGTCCTGCTGTTTGACTGCATCTTCATGTCCCTTCTGTTTTCCATCTCCGTTGCCCTGTGTTATCTTATTGTCTGTGTATGTCTGCCTTCAGTCCGGGCTGAGGAAGTTTGCTGTGGAGGCACACACAGATAGTCCTATCAAAGTAATTGGAACTTTTTCAAAAAAATAATTATATAATTGCATTGCTATTTTTAAAGCGCTACTGAATGTTTTAGTTCTCAATTACCGCTTGGTTGCTTTCTCAGAGCAGAGGGTATGTCGTATTTCACTCTTTGGTGCCTCTGCATCTGACTCTGTTCTCTGGTGGCTGGCGGGGAACTGTTTGTTATTGTGGAGATGAAAGGGTGATGAGGAGAGAAATGCGACATAGCGTCTGGCCTGTAGAAGCGTGGGAGCAGTGATTAACTATGAGTGAAGCGGAACTGTAGCGGTGCTTGGTAACAGTAAAAACATTTTTTTAACAGTGGTTTAACTGTCTGTACGGTGCGCGACCTACTAAGAAAGAGTTCACGGGCCGTAATTGGCTTGCAGGTTCTAGTATCAGTAAGTGAGGTCGAGAAAAGAAAACATTCTGGGCTTTATTTATGAAGGACTTGCGCCACCGGTGCGTCACTTTTTCCCATTTTAAAAAATGAGGCACCGGCGGCGCAAGGTCTTCATAAATAAGGTCCTCAGTTACTACAGTTAAGGTTATGTAGAATCCATGAATAGTTTTTCAATATGAAATCATTTCACTTGAGATTATGGATTAAAAGAGAAACCGTGAATATTTGAAATGTTTATTTAGAAATGTACTTTTTTAAAGGCAAATCATTATGTAATATGAGTACAGAAATTGCAAAAAACACAGTAATTGGTATTGTCAGTAGTACATGGAATACAAACGCTATAGTTGAAGAAAAATGAATATAGTTGGAAAAAAACATTGTACACTCTTATAAGGAAGTATATCATATTTTAATAAATGGAAGAAGGTCTCTGGCCTTTTAGTTAGGGAACGATATATGAAAATGCAAGTGGTTATACATCATTACTTTATCAATCAGCTGTCTACATGCGAAGCACTATCAAGTTTGTGTTATGTCAGTGTGTGAGGGGAAAAAAAAGGCGCCAAAAGAGACAAAATGGCGAGAGGTGCATGTATGTAATGTGTTGGATGGTGCGCAAATCACTATTGAGGAGAACTACTGTATTGAGATATCGTTTGAAGGTTGCAGTATTGCATTTGAAATACAGCACAAGTAATAATGGAAATATTGTTGAAAGAACATATTTTTCTGTAAAGTATTTTAAAAACATAATTTTAGAGGAAATTAAAGGAGTAGAGGCGTGTGAGGCGGAAATAAGCATTTGAGATGCGAAATGGCGTTTACAGTTATAAAAAACTCGTTTAAAATGTACACATTAATTAGGGCACATGTAGCATATATTAGCGAGTTTTGCATCGAGTACGTTTGAAATAACCTTAGATAAGATATGCAATAGAATTGTTGAGATTAGACTGTAAAAAACATAAAGTTGAAAATCGAGTAGCTGAAGAAACAAATGTAGTCCACATAAAAGACCAAAATTTAACCTGCACGAAATCATAATGTCCACTGTTAGTAAAGCCAATAGGTCTGTTCTTCAAAAGAAAATATGTAAAAGAACGTGAAGAATATAGGGAAGCAAAAGGAAATGAGGACGTCAATGGCTTGTATAAGAGTTATTGAAGCATTGTTTAGGCAAAATAGGTAGCTTCTGCTTCTAACAGGAAATCACTTTTATCATTTGAAAGTATGTCAGCTATCCAATGGAAAAGAGTAAAGCAATACTCATGATCTGTTAAAATCGGAGCCTCTTTTATTATCAGAGGGCAGCTCGGTGGGTTTTCGATGTAGTTCTCTGTTAGGGAAGAGTTAACCGTCCATTGTGTAGGCAAAATAGGCAGCAAGTGCTTCTAACAAGAAATCACTGTTATTATCTGAAAACATGTCAGCCATCTAATTGAGAAGTGGAAAGGAGCATTCATGATCTATCATTATTGGAGCGTCTCTTACTATCAGAGGGTAGCTCGGTGGGTTTTTGATATAGCTCTCTTTTAGGAAATCTTGCGTCGCTGCGAATATATTCCAATGACCCAGAACTCCTTGTATCGCTGCAAAGGCCATAAACCCTCCGTTGTAACAAAGCTGGTCATGATCAAGTAACGGATTCATGAGGTGATTGTAATTCGCTTCAGGAGGATTCAAATTGCAGAGACATAAATCCAGGGCCCACGTGAAATCACAGCTCAGGCAATGAAATACAGGCTGCACACAGGTGAAATACGAATATCGAAATGATAATCGATATGAAGTATTCAAAGTTGAGAGTGCTAAGGTGCCGTAGTACAGAAGCATTCTCTGTCGAAATAGTTCTATGTGGTCCGGCTCGTTTGCGAAGGCAGGAGGGACATCCATTTTGAATTTACCAAGATGGTAAATGAAACGGCGCAGCACTGTCGGTTGTATAGCAACTCCACAGAATTAGGTCGCCGGCTATGCAGTGGAGAGGAGCAGAATGACTTGATAAATTTTCTAGGAGTCTAGTCACTTAAATATTGCTTAGTAGTTTGCCACGGAAATATGTATCCATTCTCAGAGGTTTATTATATTAAGGATATATATTAACATGGTGGCTCTTGGTGTTTTGTGGTTCTGTGCAAGTGTACTGCTTGCATGTGTATAATGCTGGCCCTGTAGTTTTTGTCTATGGACATGGGGCCTTATTTATGACGGCTTTGCGTCACCCGTGCGTCACTTTTCCCATGGTAAAAGTGAAGCAGTGGCGGCACAATGTTTTCATTAATAAGGCTTTTTTTGTTTTGTGACTTGGCCTTTTACTTTTGAAAGCCTACTGTTGTAGGTGCATGAATTTTAACATGGGGAAAAGTGACATATCTGTGGCACAATGCTTTTATAAATGAGAAATTTTGTATTTTTTTATAATGGAGAGTATTTTGGGAATCTTATTACTTATGCTTGTTCAATGCTATAATGATTGTATATTGTGTAGGAAATAAGTTTGTAATAAGTTAATACAATTTTATTTTTTTCATTTTTAGAGTGATTGGTGCCTGTAAGGATCAACCTGTTGAAGTTATATATTCAGAGAATATATTCTTTTTTTCAGGTGAGTTCCTTTTTATGCTTTGGCAATTTCTGTGGGTGGTGATGAAAATATTAAGGAATAATTTGTAAATGTTTTGAACTTGATTTTATCTTACATTTTTCACATGTGGTTGTATCTGCTTATACTACATATGTTTTTTGAGATGTTCTCCATTGACAGTTGAAATTATGTTTTAATGAGCTTGGGATATGTGTTCTTTTGCAAGGAGTTCAGATTTAGAATTCATTGGAGTATAATTCTTTCAGGTTTGTTTTAATAATACTTGTGAAGTGCTCATTATTTTTAAAATCTTGTTGTATTATGTTTGGCAGTGTTCCATTTTTAATTACAGAGAGGTATTATGATATGGATCTAAATGTAATGCTCATGTTTCCTGCATATCTGTGAATATACTATGTATAGGCACTTTTTTAAATATTAATGTAGAGCTTTATTATGAGGTGGTTGTTCATGGTAAGTATGACATTTTGCATATGCTAAGACATTGACATGGTGAGTATACTGTTGTAATATAAATGGAACTGTCTCGGTGGGAAGTAGTAATCTGTTAAGTGAATTAAATGGTTTGTATAGTGTGATCCTTTTCTTTAGAGTGCATAAATTTATATTGCACTTTGTAGTGATGAAATAAAAGAAATGGGTCTCTAAAAATTATTGTACAGGTAATAAATATTTCAAATATGTAGAAAATCTAAAAATAAATTTTACAGTGAAATGTCTTTTATCAACAGTAATTATTTAATTTTAAAAAAAGCACAGTGTCAATGTTTAGAGTTATATTGCCAATTTCTTTTTCAAAACAAGAGGAATGTGGTATCTTACAAATTATAGAGTTAATAAGTTAGAGATTATAAAATTATCTGTAGTTTAAAAATTATTAAAGGTAGTTTTCAATTATACACTTATGGACAAAGATATAATTTAGTCTTTATATTTTTTTAAAAGGATAAAGAAGAATTTATTGAAAAAATACAATGGAGTATTTTTCTGAAGAAAATGAAGTGCATTTTGAAATTATAAATGAACTGATGGAGGAAATATTAGACGTGGTTGTTGGAGAGGAAGCAGATGAAAATGACTATTTTATGGACATTTCATTAGATTCAGCATATTTAGAGCTGATAGAAGAGGAGGACAATGGACTTGGAGAAGTCCCTGATGAACTGATGTTAGAAGTTCTTCTAAATTATGAACTTTTAAATAAATAAAAAAAAATGATAGCAAAGCATTCGTGATGATAGTTTTCTTTATATATTAGTCGATGAAGTGCTTCATGAGAGTGATAAGATATGTTCTCATGAAGTGTAAAAGAGATTGTAGAAAAAAAGATTAAAACACTTATGATGACCGATAGTTTTTGAAAAAAGTGTACTGTTTGTATGCTTTTAAAGTTTTTTTTAAAAATTGTCTATAAAGTTTAAAGAAATATAGAGTGTGATAAATTTACAAGGAAAATTCACTACAGGATTTACTACTTTGTTCAGAGATTTTCTGTTATTATCTGTATTTTATTAGAAAATGAATGTGTGGTTTTAATTTGTACGGTATATGCTAGTAGTGAACTATAATATTTGTTATTTTTGTGTCTTACAGGTTCACAATCTCATCAAATTTTAAATTAAGATGCCGACCAGAATTGAAAAAAAGAAACTCTACAAACGGACGTACAGTTTAAAGAAGAAAAGTACAGAATTATTTTCAAAGAAAGAGAGGACGGATACAAAGAAGAGTGTTCCTGGTAAGCAAACTAAAAAAAATTTTAAAAACATTTTGGGAAGGAAAAATGTAAATATTGAAGTTCAGAAGGAGAAAACGATTTCACCATCTAAAAGGACATCTGGAGTTAAACATAGTACGATTACTGGAATTAGGAAAGATGAAATTCAGTACAGTAAAACCCGGAGCAATCAATTCAGCCAAATCAGGAAGCGTATGTTTTACAACAGAGTCGTTGCGAATTTATTACAAAAGGAGAAAGTTTCTAAAAAAAGATCTGTTTTTCTTAAAAAAAACTATATATAGAGGGTTTTGTTGAGCGCGCATTTGAGACAAAAAGAAAATTATTTATTTTAATACTTAATAGAATAAATATTTTAAATAAGGCGATTCGAGTTTTCAAAGGTAAAAGTAAATGGAAGAGACATATAAATAGGAATAATTTTTGTAAAGTGTTTTCTGGGAAGTGGATGCATACTTCAACTTCTGAGCCATTTTTTAATGAAGAGAGTTACTTTCAAAGTAACGATCTGTTGCATGCAGTTGACACCACTGGTCAAGCGTATGAGGTGAAGGATGGTTGTGTTATTGAGAAAGAGAAAATTGTGGTTAGAAATGCAGAAGATGTTATGGCTAGAGAAGCTTTAGAGGGACGTCCTAATGCTCCTGTTTACAGTTGGAATTGTAGTAGCATTTGTAGTGTACGACAGGATTCATTTGATTTCTTTCGCAATTTCTTACGTAAGTACACTAAAGAAAGTCTAAAGAAAAAAAATTAAAATGTTGCAAGAATTAGATGAATGCAGAGTGCGCGAGAAAATAGGTCTGCAAGGCCATTCTCTGGCTTGTCTCTCTAAAAAAATATGCCAGAGTGTGTTTCATCACTTCCGGATGTTAGCAGTGCATCATACTAAAATGAGAAAATTAGTGAGAAAGTTGTACTATGCAAAAAGTCCAGCACTTAAACTTAAACAGTTAAATAGTGCTCTTTTGTATGGATGTCAATTAGATGTTAAGAAGATTTGTGCAGAAATTGAGGTAAGTTATTTTGGTCCCGAGGAAGATAATGCAGAAGGTGATATAATTATAGAAGGAAATGTGTTAGAAAATGTTGGGAATGTAAATATTGAAAATTTTGAACAAGAAATAATAAAGTTTAAGGTAATTGCAGGTGAGAAACCAAATTTTTCTTGTGTCTGTTGCCGACGCATTCATTACAAAAGTCAAACGAAGTTAGTTGATTTATATTTAAAAAGTGAAGATGAAAGTAATGGTCAATGGAAAGATTTTGCAACTTATTTGTTGGTGGAAAACTATTTTGATTTGGGTTTTGAGCAACGTGTTTGTAAATATTGTTATAATAAATTAAATGAAAATAAAATGCCTGCTAGAGCTGTTCATAATAATCTAGAGTTGGTAAATATTCCATCAGAATTGATGGATTTAAATACTTATGAGACAATTCTGATTCAATGTGTACATCCTTTTTTTAGGCTATTGTTCGAATGGAGCCTAAGACTGGTAAATTAAATCCTTCAGGCTTACTAAGAGGATTAAAGGGTAGAGTTGTGTATTTGCCTCTTGATCTAAAAAAAAATATGGAAACAATTGGTGTTGAAAATGTAGAAGAGGAACCTCTAGTTATTCTAGTTAATGGTGTACCTACAAAGAGTAAGAAAATCTGGCAAGATTTAGTGGATGTTAGGAAAGTGAAAAAGGCAACGTTGTATTTAGTGCAAAATAATAAGTATTACAAAGATGTATACGTAGAACAAGAAGATGTAAGTGAAGA
This sequence comes from Lissotriton vulgaris, assembly GCF_964263255.1. NCBI lineage: Eukaryota > Metazoa > Chordata > Amphibia > Caudata > Salamandridae > Lissotriton > Lissotriton vulgaris. The sequence continues at coordinate 91,575 of NW_028254409.1, read as the reverse complement.
AGAGGATAGTGATTTGTGTAGTGGACAAATTGAAAAAGTTGATGTATCCAGATCTGAAGAAATTTATGAACATTACAGTGTTCATCCACTGCATTCCAAAGAAGCAATAGGGAATGCTATTGAATTATTTCAGATGAAAAAGGCGAAAGGAAATCCTATTAGTGTCTGGGAAGAAAGTTTGGAAGGTCGTTGTTTTCCACAGCTATTTCCTACAGGTTAAGGTACACGATATGATGATCGACCTATGCAGATTCCTGCATCTGAGTACCGGACAACAAGATTATATGCAGAAGATCCAAGGTTTCGCCAAAGCATTCCATATCTGTTTCATCTTCTGTTTGAGAGTGACTTATCTGGTCTGTCTTATGCAGTAAATCATATCTTAAAAAGTGGTGTACATCTGCAAAATATTTCAGCAAAGGAATTTATGGATAAAGTGCATCAGAAAGATAGTGTTTTGGATTCTCATTTCATTAATTTAATGGCTTGTCAGCGGGGTACTAATGAGTATTGGTACCGTTGTCATGGAGATTTGAAGTGCATGCTTAGAAATTTAGGAGCACCAACATGGTTTTTAACTCTAAGCTTTGCAGAGTATGCTTGGGAAGATTTAATTGAATTTCTTCAGGAGGCGAATGCAAACATAGAAAACATAAACTACAAGACACCTGGAGAACTGTGTTCATTAGATCCAGTTAATGTTTGCAGGTATTTTAATCATAGATTTGAGGCTATGATGTCTTTCATTACTAACAAGAAAAATCCGCCTCTTGGTAAAGTACTGGATTTCTTTTGGAGAAAAGAATATCAAGCAAGAGGTGCTCCTCATATTCATATGCTGCTATGGATCAAGGATGCTCCTAAATTTGGAATAGACTCGGATGAGACTGTACTGTCTTTTATTGAACAGTATGCCACTTGTGACATTCCTAATAGTAGCAGTGATAAGGACTTAAGAGGAAAAGTGTTACGTTTTCAAAGTCATCGCTGTGGAAAATATTGTCGGCGAAAATTCAAATCAAAGAGCAAATTTTACACCAAATGTCGTTTTGGATTTGCACGACCAGTACTTTCAAAAGGAAAAGTCAACAATTTGATGTCATGTTTGCGACATAATATCAGAAGGAGGTCACCTAAAAATACGTACAATTTAAGAAGAGGTGAAGAATCGAAATATATTAATGACTATAACCCAGTCATTTTGTCCATGTGGAATGCTAACATGGACATACAATATGTTGCAGACAACTCTATTGCTGTGGCTCGATATGTAACGTCTTACATCACGAAATCTGAAAAGACGGAACTGAAGGAGATGTGGGAAGACATTTCTCATGAAAAGAGCCTGCGCAAGAAATTATATACGTACAGTTTGAAGATGCTGTCTCATCGAGAAATTGGAGCATATGAATGTTGTGACAGATTATCATCAGCAAGTCTTTATGCAAAATCAAGGACTATTCTCTGGGTGAGTTTGGGCCTAGCAGAAACACGAAACCGTGTTCTGAAACCTGTGCAAGAAATTGAGTATTTAGCCCAGAAAGAACCAAACAGTACAGACATTTTGAAAACAAATATGTTGGATACATACTATCCAAATAGAAGTACTGTGCTTGAAAACATTTGTCTGTATGAAATACTTCAAAATTATACTTTTAAGAGAAATGTTACAGAGAATATTGATAAAGGTGTACATGCTGTAGTTGGACATGAAGGATGTCTGGTAAAACAAAGAAAAGGACACTTGATAAATCATCGGAAACTGAGTTGCGAAACACCTGATAAAAGAGAATTTTACTATTTTGCTCTTTTGCAACTCTTTAAACCATGGCGTAGACAAGAGGAACTACTTGGAGACTTTGATAGTTATGAAGATTCATTCAACGCATCTAAAAGTAGTATTGAATGTCCTGTTTTCAGCAATTATCTCCAAATGTTGAATGACGAAATAGAGCAAGAAGCGACAATTGCTGCAGAGATTGCTAGAGATAGTTCACAAGGTAGTCAAAGTTCGGCATCATTAAGTCAAGATCCACTGGGACAACTAATTATTCAAAATGAAGCAGCCACCGCCATGGATGAGGTGGAAAGCGCAATGCAGCAAGGTCAAGAGGAAGTAATCGACTTAGAAGAATTATGGAAAGGGGCGACCAATCGGTCCCCCCGAACGTATGGTCGAGTACCACGATCCCCCCGGGAAGCCATCTTGGGCGGGAGGCGAGTCTCGGCTGGTATGCCCGAAGCGGCGTAGCCGGGGCGCGCCTTTTTCCCGCCCTAGAGTGGGCTGGCCTAGACACCAACACGGCCGGCCACGCCCTTGGAGGCAGGCGGGGGCGGGTTCACGCCCACCCTGAAGACGGATAAAAGGAGCGGAAGCCAACAAAGCATCCTCTTGTTCCTGTGCTCTGAAGCTGCACCTCCCCGCTGCACGTGAGCTTGAGACGGAACGAAGAGCAATTTTGAGCGTTGTAATCCCTCTTTTGTCTTACAGATATCCCGTCTAAGAATGCCCAAGAAGGTCGGAAAGCTGGTCGGTAACGAGGAGATGCTCCGCATGCTCATGAAGGAGATAGCCGATTTAAAGAGAAAGGTTGAGGCTAAGGACGGGGAGGGAGGACCGAAACGGCCTTTACAGGGAACAATTCCCGGTGGAAAGAGCAAGAGGCCCAGAAGGGGAGCACTTGGGGGGGAGACCCCGGTTCCCGAAGCGCCACGAGAGGAGCCAACTCCGGCGCCAAAGGAGGGGAACCCAATCCCTGTCGTGGTCACCCCTGCGAACAGGGAGGATATGCCGCCCGAGTTGGCGGCGCAATTGGAAGCGTGGTTGGGAAACGATAGCGAGGGCGCCACGGCTGACGACGCCCGGGCAGTGATGAGGCAACTGCGGGAATCTAGGGAGGCTGCGAAGACTCCATCTCCTGTTCCCCCGCAGGTCCCAGCGGTTGGAAGTACAGCAGGCCCAAGTTCGGCGACAAGCGTGGGGTCTACTTCAGGTAAGCGGCCATTGCCGATTGCGGGGGGGGAGTCTGCACCTTCTCGAAAGGAGAAGATTGCCCAGCACGTCCCACTAGAAGTCAAGGAATTGATTTGGGCGGATAAATATGTAAACATGTTTTCATTGCTTACCGACCATTACGAGATCGAGCATGTAAAGAGTCAAAAGGAGCTCATGCATCCGAGTGTTTGGCGCGCTAAAATGGCCGCCTTTAAGGTCGACGAGACCATTGGTACTTGGGGCAGAGCGTGGGGAATTTTTACTTCCATCATGGGGGAGCGCAGACCTGAGTTGTTGACCGAGTTACCCATTTATCAGTCACGTATTATGGAGTATTCTGTGGCATATGGGGGCAATCAGTGGTTCTGCTATGATAATCTGTTTAGAAAAGCTAAAGAACACGACCCGTTGTTGTCCTGGGATTGTTACGACTCTGTGTCTTGGCAAAAAATGGAGAGTACAGGGATGTTGAAGGTGCCATTAGTAGGGAGTAACGGGGGGGAATCCTCCCGCCAAAACTCTGGGACACCCTTTCGGACGGGTACAGGTAACGAGTTCCACATGAAGCCGAGTGGCAACACAGGTAAAAGGGGGATCTGTTGGAATTTTAACAGGGGCAAATGTACCAGGCCCCAGGGGTCATGCAAATTCAGACATGAGTGTGGGGGGTGCGGGCAGCCATCCCATCCTGAGTCCATGTGCAGAGCCAAAACGGGTGATAACGGTGGTAAGGGAGGCGCCAAACAGGTCTAATATAGTCCGAGGGGCGCCTTTACCGACCCCGATTGATACCATGGCAATGATTCCTTGGCTCAGCGAATACCCAGATCATGCTTCCGCTGGGTGTTGCGGAACGGGTTTTCATATGGTTTCCGCATCCCAGTGGGGGATTTTCAGGGGGTACCGGACTGTAAGAATCAAATGTCGGTCTTACAGCACACGGCGGTGGTGCAGGTAAAGATTGGGAAAGAGGTGACTCGAGGTCGTGTCGCCGGTCCATTCGATTTGCCACCAGTTGCTAATTTTGTGTGTTCTCCTCTAGGGGTGGTTCCCAAGAAGGACCCGGGTGAGTTTCGGCTGATACACAATTTGTCAGCCCCACATGGTCTTTCCGTGAATGACGCGATAGACCCGGAAGTATGTTCGGTGCGGTACGCATCTTTCGATGAGGCCGTTGCCATGTTGAATCGCCTGGGGCCCGGGACGCTGATGGCCAAATCGGACATCGAGTCAGCGTTCCGGTTGCTCCCGGTACACCCAGACGATCAGCGTCTCCTTGGTTTTCAGTTTCAGGGTCGCTATTACATGGATAAATGTATGCCAATGGGATGCTCGATTTCATGTGCCTATTTCGAGAAATTCAGTTGTTTTCTGCAGTGGGTATTCATGAGGAAGACAGGTTTTCAACATGTTATGCACTATCTCGATGACTTTCTGTTTCTGGGGGCAGCCGGGGATTCTGAGTGTGGACAGGCCTTACATGAATTTTGTGTCCTAATGAATCAATTTGGTGTGCCATTGGCGCCAGGTAAGACGGTTGGTCCCTCGACCTTAATCGAGTTTCTGGGGATCGAGCTCGACTCAGTGGAAGGTTGTTTTCGTTTACCTAAAGAAAAGGTGTTAAAATTCAGGTTATCCCTTGAGACATGTATACATGCAACGAAAGTGAACTTACATCAATTGCAACAGGTGGTAGGTCAGTTGAATTTTGCCCTAAGAGTAATGCCGATGGCGCGCCCCTTTTCCCGCTCGATTGCACAGTCCATGGTCGGCTTGAAGGAAGGACATCATCGTACGAGACTCTCGGCGGAGGTTCGCCAGGACATGCGCATTTGGATTGCATTCCTGGCGGATTTCAATGGTCAAATTGTCTGGAATAAACCAGCAGTGTCTTCTGAGGAGTTGGGGCTATGGACAGACTCGGCGGGGAGTGTGGGTTTTGGCGCCATATTGGGTACACAATGGTCGGCTCAAAAATGGCCGTCATGGTGGCACGAGTGCGGGTTGACGAGTAACATTGCTTTTCTCGAACTGTTCCCTATTCTGGTGGCCTTGAAAACATGGCCAGAAGGGTTTAGGGGTCACTCTGTGGTTTTCTGGTCTGATAACATGACCGTGGTTGAGTGTATCAATAGTCAGGCAGCACGTTGCAAATTGATTCTGAGACTACTCAAGGAAATTGTGTTGTTGTGCATGCAACTAAATGTACTGTTTAGGGCGCGACACGTGCCGGGGGTGATGAACCAAGCGGCTGATGCGCTCTCTCGTTTCCGTATGCAGGCCTTCTGGGGTTTTCTGCCCACAGCGGACCCGGTGGCGGCACCCTTTCCCGAAGCTCTCTGGTCTCTCGGTGCCCCGAACTACAAGACCTCGTGGGAGAGAGTTTAGCACCCAGGACAAGGAAGGCATATGAAGGGGCGTTCCGTTCCTATTGGGCCTTTTTGGGTACTGCCGGGTGGGAGCTTTGGGGTCTGGAAGAGTCTGTAGTAGGATTCCTGCTCTCTTTACGTCACGCAGGCAAGTCAGTAGCTACGGCCCAGAGGCATCGGGCCGCCATTTCCTTCATGGCAAGGGCTCATGGGATCCAGGACCCGACAGCGTCTTTCGTTGTGCAGAAAGCGCTACGTGGGTGGCAACGCCTTGAGGGTCGCAGAGTAGACGATAGGCACCCGATAGGTTTGGATAGGTTGGCCCTGTTATTATCCGCGCTACCGGTAACATGTTCATCCCAGTACGAAGCAGTGTTGTTCCGAGCCGCATTTGCATTAGCATTCCATGGGGCTATGCGGGTAAGCGAATTAGTGGCAAAGAACAAGCAGGATACGGTGGGAGGACTGTGCCGGGAACACATTCAGGTCAGGGAGGAGACGATGACGGTCTCGTTTGTAAAGTCCAAATCCGATCAGGATGCAATCGGGGACTGCGTAATCATCCAGAGGATCCCCGGGTCTGCCATGTGCCCTGTTGGGTGCGTAGAAGCATATTTAGCGCAGAGGGTGGCAGCATGGGGGGGGACCTTGTTAAGACACGCTGACGCCACCCCACTGACGAGGTTTCAGTTTCAGCGGGTGCTTGCGATGTCGATTTCTGCCGCGGGCTTGAACCCCGGCGACTTTGGGACCCATTCCTTTCGGATAGGGGCTGCTACGGAAGCTACAGCCAGGGGTCTGAATGTTGAACAAATAAAACGTGTGGGGCGTTGGTCCTCGAACTGTTATAAGAGGTATGTACGGTTGCACATGTTGTGAAGCTGTAACGATGTACTCACGCTTCTTGTTTTTGTTTGGTTTTCAGTTGCGCAAGCCTACGAGGCGGGGCGGACTGTCCAGTCGACCCGACACCGGGGGGCCAGCGGTCAGACATTACCGGCTGTGAAAAAGGAGGTGTGGGTCGTGGGCCACTCATACGTGAGGCGTGCCGCGGACGTATTCAAAGCAGGTGACATGATTCACGTGGCTGGGGAATACGGGTACAGTGTGTCCTTCTACGGAAAGGGCGGGCTCTGTATTGACCAGTTTCGATCATTTTTCGAGGGTTTGTTAGGGCGGACAAGGTCACCGCCGTCTGTAGTCATAGTACATCTTGGGGGCAATGATTTGGTGACCACTGGTAGACGACTTCTTCTTGAGGCGATGCTTTCCACGGTAAGTTGGTTGGCGAGAAGAGTTCCAGGGTGCACAATTGCATGGTCCCATATGATCCCACGGAAAGTGTGGCGGGGGGCTATTTCTGTTTCTGCGCTGAATCATTCAGTAAGGAAAATTAATAATAAAATGAGTAGATTGTTTCGTTCAAGTACACTGCATTCTGTTTCGCATGGTTGTATTAAAGGGGACAGTATGTATTTGGGGGACGGTGTTCATTTGTCCCGGGTGGGGAACGAATTACTCATAGGAGACTTCATAGCATGGTTAAGGAGTTTACAGCATGACCTTTAGGTAGGAGTGTTTTGTGGGGGGTCCGGATAGCCGGTCAACTATCCGGCCTGTGGCGGTAAGGTCATGATCGGTGAGCAGTAATTGGAAGATCCCTATGAGGGGACGTCACCCATTACGGATGGGAGCGCGCGGGGGAGGTGGCCAATTGGCCCCTCAACGGGGAGGCGGTCCTGTCTAAGGAGAGGCCGCCGGAAGGAAAGGAAAGGTGGTCAAGGCCCCTTCCTGGATAGGAGGGGCTACGGCCCCTCCTGGGGAATTTCCCGGGGCCAGGACATCTGCGACGGCAGATGGGTAAGTTGTGTGGGGTGCGGGAGGGGGTTTACGCTACCTTTTAGACACCTCACACGAGTCCTCGAACGACCGTTAAATGGCGTCGAGTTTATTTGGGCCCCCGTCAAGTACAAAGGGAAATTGGTAAATGCACTTGAGGTACGCCTCTGTGCGGTCACCCCTCTCACAAGTGAGGGGGGTATTTCTGGTTTAGGGATCTGACACCGGTTACGACCTTGCCGTTGGCCCTTAACGTTAGGATGTACAATTTCAAGTCAAATGTTTTGTAGGATGTTAGTTCGGCTAGGAGAACCTTTGTATTAGAGATCTGTTAAGGTTAGCCAACATCGTAATGTGGAAATGAAATTGTACATTATATGAAACTGTTATTTTAATGTTTTCTTTTGTTTCATATTTTAATAAATACGGCCGGGAAGGGTGACTCCCTTCCCGCCTTCCAAAAGTTCAAAAACTGTTTCCGGTTTCCCAATTCTTGGGGATTGTGTTGAGAGGGGGTGGCGGGTATCTCGGCCATATGGAAAGGGGCGACCAATCGGTCCCCCCGAACGTATGGTCGAGTACCACGATCCCCCCGGGAAGCCATCTTGGGCGGGAGGCGAGTCTCGGCTGGTATGCCCGAAGCGGCGTAGCCGGGGCGCGCCTTTTTCCCGCCCTAGAGTGGGCTGGCCTAGACACCAACACGGCCGGCCACGCCCTTGGAGGCAGGCGGGGGCGGGTCCACCCCACCCTGAAGACGGATAAAAGGAGCGGAAGCCAACAAAGCATCCTCTTGTTCCTGTGCTCTGAAGCTGCACCTCCCCGCTGCACGTGAGCTCGAGACGGAACAAAGAGCAATTTTGACCCACCCACCAGCCCCTGAGGACAACGATTCGTTGTAAATACAGTTGATATAGTATCTTGGGTTTTTTCTGCTTTCTTACAGGTTGTGTTGATTGTCGTGAAAGTTCTTGACGATGCAATAAAGATTGACTATTTTCAGTATGTTTTGCTAATAAAGTAATTTTGAACAAGGATTGATCAGTATTTACGCTTGATAATAAGTGTTGTTTTGCTTTATAGATCTTAGTAACTTAGGTAGAACTGTCGTATTTATTTTGGTCGGGCGGTAAGGTCATGATCGGTGAGCAGTAATTGGAAGATCCCTATGAGGGGGCATCACCCATTACGGATGGGAGCGCGTGGGGGAGGTGGCCAATTGGCCCCTCAACGGGGAGGCGGTCCTGTCTAAGGAGAGGCCACCGGAAGGAAAGGAAAGGTGGTCAAGGCCCCTTCCTGGATAGGAGGGGCTACGGCCCCTCCTGGGGAATTTCCCGGGGCCAGGACATCTGCGACGGCAGATGGGTAAGTTGTGTGGGGTGCGGGAGGGGGTTTACGCTACCTTTTAGACACCACACACGAGTCCTCGAACAACCGTTAAATGGCGTCGAGTTTATTTGGGCCCCCGTCAAGTACAAAGGGAAATTGGTAAATGCACTTGAGGTACGCCTCTGTGCGGTCGCCCCTCTCACAAGTGAGGGGGGTATTTCTGGTTTAGGGATCTGACACCGGTTACGACCTTGCCATTGGCCCTTAACGTTAGGATGTACAATTTCAAGTCAAATGTTTTGTAGGATGTTAGTTCGGCTAGGAGAACCTTTGTATTAGAGATCTGTTAAGGTTAGCCAACATCGTAATGTGGAAATGAAATTGTACATTATATGAAACTGTTATTTTAATGTTTTCTTTTGTTTCATATTTTAATAAATACGGCCGGGAAGGGTGACTCCCTTCCCGCCTTCCAAAAGTTCAAAAACTGTTTCCGGTTTCCCAATTCTTGGGGATTGTGTTGAGAGGGGGTGGCGGGTATCTCGGCCATAAAGAAGCAGTTTAATGTTGAACAAAGACAGATATATGATGACGTAACAGAGCACATTGAGCATGGCTTTCGTCATGAGAGAAAAGATTTACATCTTTACAGCAAACAACTCAGTCAACACTGTCGTTTGTTGTTACTGCTCCAACTGGATTGGCAGCACATAATATAAAAGGTGTTACTTTACATCGTTTGCTGATGCTGCCAGTTGAACATGAAAATAAATTACAATATCAGAAGCTATCTGGAGAGGCTTGTTTTGAAGTTTCTAGAGTCCTTAAAAAAATGAAACTTCTTATTATTGATGAAGTAAGCATGGTCTCCAATTTAATGCTTGCTTTTGTGCATTTAAGAATGCAACAGACACTTAAGACAGAGTATGATGTGTTATTTGGAGGTAAACATGTCATAGTTTTTGGAGATCTACTGCAGCTGACTCCTGTGAAAGGACAACCTGTATTTGAAACTGTTACACATGAGGACACCAGAAAGTGCCTGGGCAGTATTGGAAATGTAAATATATGGTCACATTTCAAATATACTGAACTGATTCAAAATATGCGACAGGCAAAGGATACTAAATATGGAAGTATTCTTCAAGATATTAGGATTGGAAAATTAACTGAAGATGCGAAACACACTCTACGAACTCGATTACTTTCCAAGCTGTTTCCTAATGAAGATAATGTTCCTGAGAGAATATATAGTAAATAGGTAGCAGATAAGTCAGTGATATGCTTGATGCCAACTCTGAAAGAATGTTCAGTTTTTAATGAGAAAATGTTGAATTTAGAAAATCAAGAAATTAAGAAACTGGAAGCTAAAGATAGAATAGAGCATGAAGGTAGTACTATTGCTTTGTCTGAAAAGTTGAAATTAAAATTGGATTCTCTTCAAAAAACTATATCTAAAACTGCTGGTTTAGAGAAAAATCTGTATGTATGTTTAAATTGTCGGATAATTTTAAGAAGAAATTTACATGTAGAAAGAGGATTGGTAAATGGAGCAATGGGTAATGTTGTTGGTTTTGTCAATTATACCAATAGAGATGAGATTGAATTTTTGAGGATAAAATTTGATGGGATTGAGGAAGTTCAACAAATTAGTCGATGTTCAACTCGTTTTTTGCTTGTGAAAGACTTATATGTCCGTCGTAAGCAATTTCCAATTTGTTTGGCATATGCAGTGACTATACATAAATCTCAAGGTTTAAGTGTAGATTGTGCTTTGGTAAATATTGGAAGCACTGTATTCAAAGAGGGCATGGCGTATGTTGCTCTATCGCGTGTTAGAACTTTATGTGGACTTTATCTAATTGATTATGATGAGACAAAGATTAGTGCAGATTTAAATTGTATGAAGGAGTATAATAGGTTAAGAAGAGAATATGCTCCAAGTTTACCTCAATATCCTTTAATTGAAAGGCGTATAGTTGGTCAGAAAAGGAAAAATGAGGACAAATGTGCTGAAGTAGTCCAGAAACGACGAAAAAAAGATGTAGCTGTTGTTGGTAGCCATAGCAAAACTGTTAGTATTGAAGAGATTGTTGGATTTAAGTTTGAAAATAGGTCTGGTGTCAACTGCTATGCAAATGTAGTAGTTAATGATGTTTTCTTTCTGAAAAATGTTAAGGAACAGATTATAGAAAATCAGGAGCATACCTTTTGCCATTCTTTAAATTCTATATTTGAAATGTGTAGTAGTGGTGATAGTGAAGTAGCAAGTGTTTCGGAACTAAGGAATGTTTTAGACATATGTGCAGGAGTAAATCAATTTTCAGCAAGATTGTCAGGAATTTATTATGTATATGTTTACAGTTTTGGAAGATGAAGGTGTAGATATTGATAGTCTTTTTGGGCTTTCTTATAAATGGGAACATAAGTGTGATAATTGCTCATTTTTAAGTAGTACTGAGATACCCAGTGAAAGATTTTTATATTTGACATACCAGACTGCAAAGAAGTGCCTTTTCATAAACTAGTTAAAGATGCGCATCAAAACATGGTCTGTTCTCAATGCAAGTCTGAAATGTTATCAACTTTATTTATCCATAGATACGGACAATATGTAATTTTAATGTTTCAACGATGCAGAGCTGATGGGAGTAAATTATCCACTTTAATTAAAAAATGTTGTGGCTTCTCAAGTTTCTATTTCTAGAAGAACATTTGTAACTGTAGCCATTATTTATCATGAAGGGCATTCTACATCATCAGGACATTATACAGCTTATTTGAAGTGTGCTAGTGGCTGGACACTTTGCAATGATAGCCAATTGACTTTTAAAAAACGTTTGCCTTTTGCCTTAAGTAACTCTTATTTGTTATTTTTGGAACCCAAATTTCAGTAGAATGATTTGCTGTAGGAATATGTGTACTATAAAGATCTGAAACTTACTAGTTTACAAATATCATGTAAATGAGGGTGTACAAATCTATAAATGAAAATTGTGTTTTGCATAGTGATAACATCAGGTACAAATTTACTTAATGTTTGATGGTATAAAATATGGTACAAATTTTGATTGTGAAAGTACAGAAAACAATAGATAAGACTAAGATTAAATAATTTCAGAAAAAAACTACTTAACTCATAGTATTTGGCCACGTGGAAAAATATGAGAGAAGAAAATGAGTACTTTTGAGAATTATTTCAAAACTTATATGGACGCAAGTGTTTGGGAGAGGTATTTAAAAGATAATGAGTTAGCTTATACAATTTGGCCACGCGGAAAGGTATGAGGGATGAAACTGTGTCTTTCAAATACATATTTTTAAAGGAGATTGCTGCACGGGGCTTTGTTGAGATATCTTGAAAAATAAGTGGTATACTTTAAGTAGGTTGTAACTGAGGAAGATGTAGTGTGCTTACTCAAGAAATTGCGAATTTGAGGAAAACATTTAAGACATGTTTTTTTCAAGTATTTATAATATATATGCAGATTTTGTATGGGTTTTTTAAACACAATCATTTTGATTGTGTTTTTTTTTGTCCCCGCTGTCATATGATGATTAATATTGAAATCACTCTTGATAGTGAAAATCAATGTATTCTGAGGACAGCAAAAATAAATCATTTAATATGTTGTTTACTTATTTTGTTACATTGCATTCATAAATATGTATTATAACAGATTTTTTTTTTACTCTCCTCCACAGATATTATATTTATAAGGTAAGTTTAATTAATAATATCTGACAGTTTTCTTTGCATCTCTCTTATTGTTTCCTATTGTTTTTTTTTAATAATATACTTTATAATCTTATTTTTAATTTTTTTCCACAGGTGCTACGTTTTAATAAAAAATTTACTTTTTTTTTCTTTTTATTAGGTAAGTATATATAATAAAGAAATTTTTACAACATTGTGTTATTTATTTCTCTATCCTTCTTAAAGCAATGTCATCTTTTATATTGTACACTTCCACATAGGATTGGGTGCATTGTTAGAAGGTATGCTTTAAAAGTGATTTAATAAAATGAGCGACATTTCACTGAGTGAGTTTAGCAAAAGTGATATATGAAAACAATGGTGGATATGATACAATGGATCTGAGACGCTGTTCTTGTGCATCTTGGCGACTGCCAAGCCGTTGTAGCGGTGGGAGTGAGGCCTCTCCAAGGGGCGCAGCGTAGCTCCTTTTGATGTTTACAATTGCAGATAGCAGGGTACAGATGTCCGTGAAATTTATGGATGCTTAGTCACAGTAGAGTGTACGTGGTGCTCTTAGCACCTCATTTCGACACACAGGGGAGCCACGTTGCACAGTTGGAGATCAGAGACTTAGGAAATAAAACTTTATAATAGCAAGGGCTCTAAGCGATACAAATCGCCCGTTCTCGGTGTAAAAAATATCACCGCTATTGGTGTTATTTTCTACGGTGTTAGTGCTCGAAGGAGAATAGTAACATATATGTGAAAGAAAATTCTGTAACAGGCTCAGCATTTCACATTATCGCGTGAAAACAAAAGTTGTTCTCACATAGCAATAAGTCTCTTATAATTAAGGGACAGGGTGTATCTAGTGCTATTTACTACACTGCTATGTGAACGATGTCGAATGTTTCATAAGAGGAGGCTGTAAATTTTTTTCGATAAACTAGTTTTCCAGGGAAGTGGGTGGAGTGTTCCGTGTAAATTGCAGAATAGAAACTAGTAAGAACCAATTGGAAGTGTTGTTTTAAAGTCACATGACTTCACATGCGTGTCTCGCTGCCTCTACGCGATAGGTGGGTGCGCGCACCCGGTCGCGCACTAAAAGAAAGCGGCGAGAAAATATCAGCTAATATGCTCTTGGAGCTCGTTTTGGTACAAAGAGTTAGTTCTGAAAAGAACTTTTTTTTTCTTTTTTTTTTGGGGGGGAAACAAGTGTTATGATGCTTTTGATTTCTTAAAGTTGCTAGGACATTTTTCAGTATGTCATACTATCCAAATAAAGTGAAGAAATTTAACTTTTCTTGGAGCATTTATGACTCTCAATTTTGTGTTTAATTAGAATAAAGCTTTGCTCTCCGTATACAAGTAGTCCTCAGTTCTTGCATTTCATGTGCACGTTCTCCAGATATGGTTTCAAGTCCATCTCAGCACTCGATGGAGATACAGGTCGTTCTGCAGAAGATGTGCTGGTCACTTCTGATGGTAATAGCGTGGCCTCCGTCTTGTCAAAGGTGGTCGCTCATTTCCTTCAGATTCGGAGGATGAATGCGGAACGGTAGCCATTGCAGCAAAGTCTTCGGGAAGATGTTCGACGTTGTTCTCTCTTGAGAGTAGAAAAGAAAGTGATGGAAGTGGGTGGAGTGCTGCGTGTAAATTCCAGAATAGAAACTACCAGCAACCAATTGCAAGTGTTGTTTTCAAGTCACATGACTTCACATGCGAGTCTCAGGTCTTGTACGCGATAGGTGGGTGCGCGCACCCGGTCGCGCACTAAAAGATGGCGGCGAAAAAACATCTCATAATATGCTCTTGGAGCTCGTTTGGTAGAAAGAGTTAGTTCTGAAAGAACTTTTTTTTTTTTTTTTTGGGAAACAAGTGTTATGATGCTTTCGATTTCTTAAAGTTGCTACGTCATTTTTCAGTATGTAATACTATGGAAATGAAATGAAGAAATTTATCTTTTCTTGGGGCATTTGTGACTTTCAATTTTCAGTTTAATAAGAACGAGGCTCTGCTCTCCATACAAAAGAATTTCTCCACAATCGTTGCATTTCATATGCACCGTCGCAAGATATGGTCTCAAGTCCATCTCAGCACTCGATGGAGATACAGGTCGTCCACCGGAAGATGTGCTGCCACCTCTGATGGTAATAGCGTGGCCAGGGCTCTTGTTGATGCTTTTGCATAATGCTCAGGGTGCCTTTGTTTAACATGCCGCAGCATGGTATCTATAGAAAAGGAATATTTTCTATTTGGATTTCCCCTTGAGAGCTCCGAATTGCATATCGTGCAGGTTACTTTTGGCGCATTCACTTTCTTTTGATCTTCAGGATAAGTGAAAAATTCCCAAATGAAAGATTCCTTTTTTCTTCTTAACGGTGGTCGCTCATTTCCTTCAGATTCGGAAGATGAATGCGGAAGGGCACGACGTTGTTGTCTCTTGAGAGTAGAAAAGATTGTGAGGAAAGTGGGTGGAGGGCTTCGTGTAAATTCCAGAACAGAAACTACTAAGAACCAATTGGAAGTCTTGTTTTCAAGTCACATGACTTTACATGCGCTTCTCAGGACGTGTAGGCGGTGACACTATCTAGTTACAAACATGATTTGGAAGTAGCGATGTTCTTTACTGAAGTTTAAAAATGTGAAAAGAAGTGAATTCAAACACATACGGATTTCACATATTTTTAGAGCTCGATTTAAGTATATAATTATTAAATTATAAAACCTTTTATATTTTTAAAAAAAAATATTAAGGTGTGTACAACCAGTCACGCACGAACGATTAAAAAAAATTCGGCTCCATTTATTTAAAAGGTTTATATGACAAAAAAAAGCGTAGGTTCAGTGTCTTAACGTACTATAAGTTCTTTCATTGGTCTATGAAGAAATTCATTAGGTTTAAATTGGAAAGCTTTCATGAAATAAATAGGTGGGTGCGTGCACTCGGTTGTGCACGTAAGATTGGTATGTCGATATTTATTTGAGGTATATCTTTCATACTTAGGAACTAGCATTCAAAAAACCTATGAAATTCACTGAAAAAACCTTAGGTTTTACACAAATTTATAGTTAGGAAATAGCATTTGAAAAACCTATGAAATTCACTGAAAAAACCCTAGGTTTTACACACGTTATAGTTAGGAAGTAGCATTTAAAAAACCTATGAAATTCACTGAAAAAACCCTAGGTTTTACACACGTTATAGTTAGGAAGTAGCATTTAAAAAACCTATGAAATTCACTGAAAAAACCATAGGTTTGACACATGTTATAGTTAGCTGGACATTTTACTCATATAAAACCAATGAAATTCCCCGTTATAGTTACTTCAGCTAACTATAACTCGCGCGCCCGCAATGCACTGCTGATGACTTCACATATTACATCACTCATGACATGGTCAGTGACATCACTCATGACATCACTAATGACATCTCAAATGACATCACTGATGACATCATCCTTGTGGAAGAGTGGCAGACCTTTACTCACTCTAATATAACCTTTATGACAGACACTCAAAAATAGAAAATAACTATTTCAATACAATAGCCATACCAATGACACTTAAAACACACCTATTTAGTAATTTGAAGATCTATATACACAACCACTTATTCATCAACAGATATATACAGTCAATCATATATTATATACAGTCACTCATATATGTATTCAGTCATTATATGTTCTTATACACTGATACATCCTGATTATCCTGTTACACACCGACACTCAACCATAGAGTTATTCACACATAAGTTATATGTACTAGTTTAAAATATATGTACTTACCCAGAAATACACTATTAAAACAGTTATTCATTCACTTAGACAGTCATATATACACTCATACTGAAAAAAAACAAATAATAACCTATATACCTTTCACCACACAATCTCACTCACCCATACAGTCTAGCATATATGCTGCCTACAACACATACAAACAGTAAGTCACTCATTCATGCATCTATGCACTACATAAGATCTCCCAACGAAGCATATTGACACTTAGACACTCAGACACTCCAACTAATAATCAAACAAATAATAACCTATATAGACATTATGTATCACTCATATAGCTACTCACCAACACATGCAGCCACTTACATAGAAACTGAGACCCAGATACAGATATGTATATATTTAAACATTACTCATTAGCCCATGTACTCATCAAGATATACTTAATCAGTCAGTAATACAATCTATTTTTCACCTAAAAAGCAGCTATTTATACACTTATATGCTCAATTCTTCTTCCATTAACCTTCAGATATACATATATAAAACATATTTAATTTTCAGAACTAACCCATTCACTGGATGATGTCATCAGTGATGTCATGAGTGATGTCACTGACCATGTCATGAGTGATGTAATATGTGAAGTCATCAGCAGTGCATTGCGGGCGCGCGAGTTATAGTTAGCTGAAGTAACTATAACGGGGAATTTCATTGGTTTTATATGAGTAAAATTTGCAGCTAACTATAACATGTGTCAAACCTATGGTTTTTTCAGTGAATTTCATAGGTTTTTTAAATGCTACTTCCTAACTATAACGTGTGTAAAACCTAGGGTTTTTTCAGTGAATATATATATATATATACCTGTGTATATATATACATTTTACCGTTTTTACCAATTATTTTCAGGCAGTCCTCAAGTTTGCGGCAAAGTGCATTGTACATATCCTTATGGTAGCCAGGTGAGTATATTCTAGGTTGCAGAATCTTTCCACATGGCTTGAACAAAGCGTCTTCCTGCCAGCACGATCATCGATAATAATTCATTACCGCCAATCCTTTTTCAACATGCGCACCTTTTTCACCCCATTGGCAATCCTTAGTAGGCAGGGGCGCGTGGGTGGGTCATTCTCCTCAGTACGATTCAAAACAAAGTCCTACTTTACCGGAGCCCCCGACCCGTTAAGGCGGCCTCCTTTAAACAATGAGCACGGAGAGAGCCCATAAATCAAACACAGCAAAGACTGGAGGCCCAATACTGCTCAGGATTGTTCTTTTATTCAACGCCTTGTAACCTCGTACAACGCAGTAAAACCTTCCAATATCCTAACGTTTCAGCCTCTGTTGGCCTTGCTCACAGGTGGAAGAAATGAATTCAAAATGCCAAGTGCGTTTCTGCGTGCATTTAAAAGTTCTTTTAGTCACGTGCCTACAGATGAAAGAATACAATTCCCATGCTGCATCATTTTTACCAATTATTTTCAGGCAGCACTCAAGTTTGTGGCAAAGTGCATTGTACATATCCTTATGGCGGTGCAAAATTAATAGTGGAGATTATGCCAGGTAGCCAGGTGAGTATATTCTAGGTTGCAGCATCCTTCCACATGGCTTGAACAAAGCGTCTTCCTGCCAGCACAATTTTCGGTAATAGTCCATTACCATGAATCCTTTCCAACATGCGCACCTTTTTCATGCCATTGGCAATCCTTAGTAGGCTGCGGCGCGTGAGTGGGTCATACTCTTCAGTAAGATTCAATACAAAGTCCTCCGTAACCGGAGCCCCGGACCCTTCAAGGCGGCCTCCTTTAAACAATGAGCATGGAGAGAGCCCATCAATCAAACACAGCAAAGACTGGAGGCCCAATACTGCTCAGGATTGTTCTTTTATTCAACGCCTTGCAACCTCGTACAACGCAGTAAAACTTTCCAATAACCTAACGTTTTGGCCTCTGTTGGCCTTGCTCACAGGTGGAAGGAATGAATTAAAAATGCCAAGTACGTTTCTGCGTGCATTTAAAAGTTCTTTTAGTCACGTGCCTACAGAGGAAAGAATACAATTCCCATGCTGCACCGTTTTTACCAATTACTTTCAGGCAGCCCTCAAGTTTGTGGCAAACTGCATTGTACATATCCTCATGCTGGTGCAACATTATTAGTGAAAATATTACCAGGTAGCCAGGCGAGTATATTCTAGGTTGCAGCATCTTTCCACATGGCTTGAACAAAGCGTCTTCCTGCCAGCACGATCGTCGGTAATAGTCCATTACCACAAATCCTTTCCAACACAGCACCTTTTTCCCCCCATTGGCAATCCTTAGTAGGCTGGGCGCGTGAGTGGGTCCAGCTCCTCAGTAAGATTCAAAACAAAGTCCTCCATTACCATAGCCCCAGACCCTTCAAGGCGGCCTCCTTTAACCCCTTCCATGCTCATGACGAGCTCAGCTCGTCATGAGGCACAGTTGAGCTGTGCTGATGACGAGCTGAGCTCGTCATGAAACAAGGGAAAGGAGCCTCATGCAGCACAGGAGGGGAAAATGCACAGCAGCGATGTGGTTAAACAATGAGCAGGGAGAAAGCCCATACTACGCACACATGTCATCTGGAAGAGAGGTCTGATATGAAAGGACAATCCATGTACACACTCTAATAAGTACATTTATCATCTGAATGAGAGGTCTGACAGAAGAGGCCATTCCATGTACACAACCTAATACGTACACCTGTCATCTGAGAGACAGGTTTGGATGGAGAGGGCAATCTATGTAATCACCTCACAATGCATTCCCATTATCTGGGAAAGAGAATTAGAAAGAAAGACTGCTCTCCATGCGGACACAGTACTGCACACACCTCTCAAGTGAGAGGTCTGAGGAAAGAGGCCAGTCTCTTCTCACACTTTACTACATACACTCTTCATTAAAGACTTGGGTCCCATTGGAGAGACCTGTTACTCTCTATACTCTACTACACACACCCGTCATTCAAGAAA
This sequence comes from Lissotriton vulgaris, assembly GCF_964263255.1. Lineage (NCBI taxonomy): Eukaryota > Metazoa > Chordata > Amphibia > Caudata > Salamandridae > Lissotriton > Lissotriton vulgaris. The sequence goes on along the minus strand of NW_028254409.1, from coordinate 72,602 downwards.
GAGGTCATTGTCGAGAGTTCCCTCCCTCCACAAACTCTGGTATGGATGCCAATCATGCAAGAGAGAGGTTTAACTGAAGAGGCCAGATCCTCCCTACACTCTAATACACACACCTATGATCTAAGAGAGAGGTATAAGCGAAGAGGCTAATCTCTGCCCATACCCTACTATGCATACTTGTAATCTGAGAGAGGTGTCAGTTGGGGAGCCATTTTCCCCACAAACTCTAATATATAAACTTCTAATCAAAAAGAGAGGTCTTAGTGGAGGGGCCAGTTCCTCAAAACATCCCACTGCTCAAAGCGTCATCCACAAGAGGGGTCTCAATGGCGAGGCCAATCCCTCTGCTCACACAACTTCATACATCTGTCATACTTAGACAGAGGTCTGTGTGGAGAGGCCCTCCTTTCCCCATATCCTACTGCAGACACTTGTCATATAGGAGAAAGGTTTCAGTGGAGAAATTACTAAGAAGAGAACGGTTTTAATATCTCAAGTGCAACAATACAACAGCTGTTTTACTTTAAACAACATTTCTCATGTCTTCCTTTCTTCGATACAACAAAATACACTGTTATAAACTTAATTTAAAATGTACAATCTCGTGAGCGGATCAGGAGAGCTGGGCAGGAAGCACAGCCCCCTTGAAGTCCCCTACCGTGGATTGTGTGTTCAACTCATAAGGTCATCTCGTGAGAGCCGTAGGTTTGTAAATAAAATAATTATTACAAAATGCATACTTTATTGACTTTAATATTAAGGAATAGCATTCAATGATAACTGATCACATAAAAAATCTCTATACAATCGATCAGAACAACTATACTGTACAATTGCGCAAGCCATCTGTGAGAGTGATCACAAACCTTAGAAATGGATTACGTAGGGAAAACATATAGTTTACGGCATAGGAAAAACTAATCAGTGTCTTTTTGAAACATAAATATGAAGTTTATGCAAAGATAAATACAAGATATGAAAACTAGGCTGGAAATGTTTCTGTATATCTGAGTTACAAAACCTAAGAAGATGAAAATTATGGTGCAACCATTGTTGGAGTAGTACGTTTTTATGCATTTATAAATATAATTTCTTTTGAAAAAACATTTGAATTTACTGAAAAAAACAAAGGTTAAAGTAACATTATATTTAGGTGTAATAGAATATGTATTTCAATTTTAAAAAGTTAGAAATTCACTGGAAAAACTACAGTGTAAAGTATCTTTTTATAGCTAGGTGAATTTCTCAGGGACAACATCAACATTTTGAGCTAAAAAAAACATTGAAATTCAGCAGTTATAGTTAGTATCACTAATTATAACTTGTGCATTCTATGCACTGATAATAGCCTCCCATATGACATCACTCAAGACTTGTTCTATGACATAATATCTAAAAAGAGAAAAAACACCCAAAAGAAGTCCTAAAGCAAGAGTACACTGTCCTAATTACAAATGAAGCCAGTCCCCCAAGCCAGAGAGGTGGAAAGTTCCTGGTCAGTCTCACTTTCTTCTCTGACCACAACAACATTGACATCTTCCTGAGATATGGTTATCCAATTACTGACCATGGCAGGATCAAAAACCCCACAGGAAGAACACCACACAGAGGTAGCAGTATAAGCAGGAATCACAGATAAACTGGAAGACAGGATAACAGGAGGTGGGGTGGTATGGAGAGTAGGAGGCACCATTAGACCTGCTATCCAGCACATGTCATTAAGAGCTGTTCAGTGAGCATCTCTCCATGGACCTCTGCAACTAAGACTCAGATATCCTGAGAGACTCAACCCTGAACTTCTCTGATTGGCCTCGAACCTGCTTGAGAGCAGCCAAGCACACATAATCAGCGGGAACAGAGGGGACTTCGCAAGAGGAGTATGGGGTGTCAGGGAGGGAAGTGTCCCTTGACTCCATTTGTTCTGGGCTGGCACTGGAAGGAGGAATTGTTCCCTAGGCAAGAGGTGTAGCTAGATGGTCCTGATGTTGCTGGGTGCAGGCACAGATGGAACGGGGACTGCTCTTGGGACACAACAGGTTACCCTTGTTCAAGGCAAGAGGAAGACACAGCCTTTTTTTACCTCTTGGTGCGTGAGTCCTCATTTCCCTCCGACTCAGTTGACTCTTTAGTCTCCATCTGGTGTCTCTGGCCAGCAGATTTTCAGACACATGCATCAAGGTAGGATTTTGCGAGTCCTTAATTGCAATAATTAAGGATTCGCAATTAAGGACTCACAAAAGCCTATGCATGTAGGAGTAGCTGTAAAAATAGCGATTCCTACTCAATCCTTATTTGCGAGTCGCAAATTGCGAGTCGCAAATTGCGAGTCGCAAATAAGGAATGGCTTCCTATTCCTTTCTAAAAAATCGCTATTTGAGATTCGCAAATCTGGATGTTGATACATCTGGCCCAATTTCCCATTCATTACTATGGGCCATGAGGCCCATAGGAATGAATGGGAAGGTATTCTCAATTTGCGATTCGCAATTTGAGAATCGCAAATTGAGAATAATTTCAAGGGTGCAGGGGTGTCCAAAGGACACCCTGTTGCACCCCTGAAATTAGCATGGGAGCACATGTGGCGCACATCACATTGCACTTTGAAAAATACAAAAAAGTTAATTTTTCAAGGAATTTGCAAATTACCATCAACTTGAAGTTGGTGGTAATATGTGATTCCTTAAGGCCAATTTGCATTTTTTAAATACTTCTTACATTGCATTTAAGGAATAGCAAAATTTGCAATTTCTTAAATGCAATCGCAAAATAAGGAATCGCAAATTTTGCGATTCCCTATTTTGCACTCAATTTTGCTACATACATACCATTTAGCGAAAATGAGTTCGCAAACGCTGAAATTCTGCGAAGTTTGGCATTTGCGAACCCATTTCAGCTTCATACATATGGCCCTTGATTCCTTAATCGTGATTCACAATTTAAGAATCGCAATTAAGGAATTTTAAGAAATCGCAAAAAAAATTGATTTTCTACATACATACCTATGCAAATCTCAAATAGCGATTTCTAAAAAATCGCTATTTGAGATTCGCAAATCTGGATGTTGATACATATGGCCCTTAGTCTCCCAGTCATTCTGGGAGCAATATTAAGGCAAGAAGCAACAGGATGGAGTTGGATGCCACAGTGGGAAAAAAAGGATGGCTTCGAATAATTAAAAAATGTTTGACTTCTTCTTTCTGATGATATTTTCTTTTTGTTGCTGTTGGTGGAGATCTCTGCTCTGTGAGGAGTCTCTGCAGTTGGGGTTGAGAGCTCTGTATTTGGAAGGGCATCCACCGTACTTGAAGCAGAGACTCCACAGAAGGAAGGGGACACATCGCTTGCAAGGGAAACATGCTAGAAAGATAGCCTTGCATGGCAAGTGGCTAATTTATTGAAATAGCAAAAAAGAAGTGTATCTAGTGTGTGTGTGTGTGTGTGAAGTAAGAATTTGAGAATGTTTGCTCTACAACATGAGTGTAGCCTGTGAGATTTTGTGCTCATGTATTGTTAATGATAAGTGTTAAACGTTCCTAGACATAAAGAGTCAACTATTTTTGTGCAAGATCAAAACTTGTTGGTTGTAGGCATTATATGAAACTTACATAGTTTTCTCTAGGTTGGTATACACGGACAATGTGTTAGTAGTACAACAATCATCCTTGTCAAGAGACTGTCCAAACACATAAATGCAACAACAAAACTGCAGTAAAAAAAAAAACGTGCTAATCTGACACCTGTATACCCTACTTCTATCCTGAACCCTACCCTTGGTTTCTTGATCTTGGTGTAGAGTAGGGGCATGATCCGTATGTGAGCCCAGTTGCGTAGTGATATTGTGCAACACGCAACAGGGTACAACAATCTTGCATGCAACTTCTGGGAAGGGCACCAGCATCTTCCCATATGGTCATGACATCTGAATCATGACTTAAAGATATCAAAAGTGAATTCAATATTGGCTCCTGTATGCATGTCTGCCCTATTGTAGATAGCTTGCTTGGATGTCTGTATGACTTGAGGAGATGAGAAGAGAGAGCATGCCCAGCATCACATGCAATAAATTCATGAACTGTTTTAAACGGGGCCTATATTTTACATATAACCCTTCATGCCTCAAAGGATGCAGTGAATGTAGTTTTAAAATGGGGCCTATATTTTACATATAACCCATCATGCCTACAAGGAAGTAGTGAATGTGAAGGTAACGTGTGTGCATTGGTTGTTGTGAGGATCGACTATGTTAGATATGGCACCCTCAGATGCACATGTAGACCCTCTATTTGTTGTTTTTGCTTGCCAATTAGCAAATGTCACTGAAATCCCCCCAAATCTAAAACACCTGGTTCAAGTGCCACATGGGTGCAGGGAATTACACATACCGCACAGTGGAAGTGGACAAAGGCATAAAATTCCCTTGCCACCCTTTGCCGTGACTGAGTGTGGCATGGTGATAAAGTGGTGCATTCTTCTGTTGATGTATCTCAGTACCTGGTAAACACATTGAGACTGGCTTGCTTGTGGGATGCCAATGTTGTCTGAGCTGACTCTTTGCAAGGAACAGGTCACCATAAAATGGAGTGCAGGCTGTATTTTTACACGCCATGGTAAAACTGGAAATGGGCTGTTGGTGAATCAAGCCTTTGCTCCAAGTCTGCAGCCAGGTTAAGGATAACATCAGGGGAGAAGTGGTATCTGGCAATGAAAATTTACAGGTCATGCTTAAGATGTTTTTCCTTTGCCTGTAAACTCTTTCTCTCCTTCTACTCCTTCTCCACCGATTTGGAGATTTTTGTATCGGAAAGTAGAGGGAACATGTCCTTATTCTTTTCCATAAAGCAATCTCTTCCCCATCTGCAGAATCCTAATATGGTAAAATAAAGCAAAAAGTAAAAAAAGCGTACTTAAATTTGTAACAATAGGTTTATGTTAAAAATTACTTTCAAAATAATTATATATATATATATATTCACTGAAAAAACCATAGGTTTCACACACGTTATAGTTGGGAATTAGCATTTAAAAAACATTGGAAATTCACTGAAAAAAGCATAAGTTTCACACGTTATAGTTTGCTGGACTGTAGGAACTGGGGTCACCAGGTCCCCGAGGGGTAGCTTGGCCCGAGCAGATAGGCACCCGAAGCTTAGGTGTAAAGTGAGCACACAACACACACACCCACTGAGACAGGTAACACACACAATGACTGAGACCACACCAGTGAGATTGATTAAAACAATGTACTTTTATGTGGATTAAGGTCACGGCTGATAGATCGTTCGAGGCGATCAGGTAATCAAGGTAGCATTTACTCAATTCACATTTCCTTAAAAGAGTATACTTTTGATTACTCAGCCATAAATAGATAAATAAATAATAGTAAATAACTGTAGGCCTGGCATTCGCCTTTCTCCTAGTCAGCACCTGCAAGAAAATACACGGTAATAACCTTTTTGTCAAAATTATATCGTATCACCCCCTGCAAGAAATTTACTAGTGAAAACCTCCATCAATATTGCATTTAGCAGGGGCAGATCTGGTGCATAAGGTCGCAATCAGCTTCTCAATAAATAAGCAGTATGAACATTACATCAGGCCAGGATAGACATTTCCATTAAAAACTAGGCAACATCCTTAAATCAGCATGAACCTCCTCTTACGGCAAGTATAAACATTTCCTTACTCAGGAGTAACATTATGTAAGGCAATCAACACACTCCTGGTAGTAGGGTCTAACAGTCGCCTGTAACCAACTACTTTCCCCAACCAGGGGTTAACTTGGACCAACTTAGGCCGCAAAGGTGTCTCTTGGGGCTCTGGCCCAGTTCCCGTACTTGGGAATGATTTCACAGGGCCAACGGGGTCTAACAACAGTATTCCCCAGGGGAGGGGCGAACTCCTGTGGCCTTCCGCCTTCCTCCCCGGGGGTTACCTGGTCTCTTCAGGACTCCTCAGCCCCTTGCGGCGATGTCAGCAGGCCTCGGGGTGAGAGGGGCCGGCTGCAGGCACAGCAGGGCGGCACGGGCCCCGCGCTGATTGTAGGGATCGGCCCGAGGGCGTAACAGCTCGGAGGGGCTCTTAGGCTCTTCCGGAGCCCTCCGACGGTGAAGCTGCTGGTTCCCAGGCCTGTTGTGATGTCAGCGGTGTGGGGGACCAATGGGAAGGCTGACAAGAAAGGACCTGGCTCTCGCGGCAAATAGGGGCGCAGATAATGGGGGTGCACCAGCCAGGACCAAAGGCTGTGCGGCGTTTGAAGGGGCGGGATCCAGGAAGACGCCCCCTCACGTGATGGTGGAGGCAGGCTTCAGGGCCTAGCGCGGCCTTCTCCTCAGATCGCGGCCTGACTGCGATTTACGGCAGCCCTCTCCTGGCACCTGGGGTCCACCATGGGGGGTGATGAGGTCGGCACTTCTGGACCGGCAGAGGCCGCGAACGGTGCCTGAGGCTCTGGCGGGGTGGCAAGGGCTGTGGCGGTGAGTGGTGCCACCAGCGCTTCTCCTCAGCGCTTCAAAGCACAGAGCTAGCAGGGCTTTGCAGCGCTTCTCAGGGGGGCAAATTGGCACGATGAAAGGTAGGACGCACTTGGGGATGACAGCACTTCTCATGGGGGCCCAGCGCTTGGGTGACACGCACTATGGGGGCAGTCACAGCAGTTCTAGCAGGACAGGCAGTCTGAGTAATAGCGCTTCTCAGGTACAGCGCTTCAAAGCACAATAGCTTCGAGGACCTCAGCACTTCTCAAGGGGGCACAGTAGGGGAGCGCTGGGTAGGCAGTGAAGGCAGGACAGCGCAGGGGCCACAGGTGCAAACATAGGGGGCAGAGATGGCACAGCCCAGTACCTGGCTGATCCCCAGTAGTCCTGGTCAGTTAGGTTTCTTCTTGGCGCTTGGTGGTTCTGGCGCCCTTTTTGTGGAAGCAGGTTCTTGGTTGCTTGAAGAGGGGGGAGGGGGTTGAAGGCTGCTGACAGGTTTCCTCAGCAGGTCACTGTAGGTGGTCCCTGGGTTCTCCTCCCGCCGGGCCAGATCAGTGGGCTAGTTCAGTGTTCCTCACACAGCTTGGTGGGCAGCGCCTAAACCCTGTCACCCCCAGTGGCATAGGTCTCTGACTAGGCCCTACCACCTAAGTCTCCTGCGTAGGGTCCCCCAGGTCAGTGATGCCCCAACTGACTGGAAAGTTTCCCTCCTTTTTCTTTTATAGTCCCAGGTCAGGTGACCACTCTCTGAGATGGCAGTTGGTGACCACTCCCCTATTCCGGAAGGTTCCAGGAGCTTCCTCACACTAGCTATGGGCAGGGAAGTCAGGCTGGTATGGCAACAATGTTTAAGGGTTCCAGCCAGCTCCTGGCAACTAGGGTGCTACTATCAAGACCACTCAGCAGTAGCAGGGACCTGTGGCAGCCATATTGGTAGGGGAGAGCACCTGCACCTTAGCATTGTTTTAACATTACACAGGGCATCTTCAACCTCACAGAGCCTATACAACTTCGTTACGATGGGGGGATATCCTGAATTAGGGGAGCGAAAAGCGAAATATTTCAGGGAAAAGGGCCAAGTCCAACATGGACATTTCACTCATACAAAACCATTGAAATTCCCCCGTTATAGTTAGTTCAATTGGGGGTCAGGCCCTGGAGGATGGGGGCCCCGGGGTCCTTAAAAATTAAGAAGAAGGGGGGCCACACAGCCCCCTTACAAAAAAAAGAAAAACATGTTTTTTATGCGATCGTGCCTAGGCCCGCCCCCTCTAAGCAACACTCTGCAAATGCGCCCTATGGTGCATTTTAAGTTGGGGAATTCATTCCCCGTCAATACTGGGGGTCCCTGGTGGCCAACTAGCCCACCAGGTACTTTCAGTAAGCGCCACAGGGCTGCGTTGCATAGATGTGGTCCAGGCCACGCCCCTTTTTACACCTCTCTGCAACGCAGCTCTATGGTGCTTACTGGAGGTACCTGGTGGGCTAGTTGGACCACGAGGACCCTCAGGATTCAAGGGGACTTAATCCCCCAACTTAAAACACACCACAGGGCGCATTTGCAGAGTGGTGAAAGGAGGGGGCGGTGCCTTTTTGCACCTCTCACTTAGAGGTACTTTTAATCCCCCTGCCCTAAGATGTACTAGGGCCTTACAGAGGAGACCATTCTAATCACAGGGTTATCCCAACGCATAGTGTTCCCTAGTGTATGTCGGTGTTTTCACTGTTTTCTAAGTGTATTTTAGGATAGCACTGGCTCTAGGCCTGGTTAGTCAGACGTAGTTACCACCAGAACCTGTCTGAAAAAGTTGAGGGCACAAGATGATTTTGCAACAAGGGCTCTTTCTGCTCCTCTGTATGTTCTTTCTGCACGTCTTGCTTCTTCCTGCACTTTTCTTCTTCTTTGGGACTTCTGTTGCTTCTTTCTGCATTTTATTTGCTTCTTTCTGTGCGTTTTTTCTTCTGTCATTTGAGATGTCATCAGTGATGTCATGAGTGATGTCATTGACCATGTCATGAGTGATGTAATATATGACGTCATCAGCAGTGCATTGCGGGCGCGCAAGTTATAGTTAGCTGAACTAACTATAACGGGGGAATTTCAATGGTTTTGTATGAGTGAAATGTCCAGCAAACTATAACGTGTGAAACCTATGGTTTTTTCAGTGAATTTGCAAGGTTTTTTAAATGCCAATTCCTAACTATAATGTGTGTGAAACCTATGTTTTTTTTCAGTGAATTTCTAAGGTTTTTTAAATACTAATTCCTATTTATAACACGTGTGAAACCTATGGTTTTTTCAATGACTTTCTAAGGTTTTTTAAAAGCTAATTCTAACTATAACGTATGTGAAACCTATGGTTTTTTTCAGTCAATATATATATATATATATATATATATATATATATATATATATATATATATATATATATATATATATATATTCACTGAAAAAACCATAGGTTTCACACCAGTTATAGTTAGCTGGAAATTTTACTGATATAAAACCATTGAAATTCCCACGTTATAGTTAGTCGGACTCACTATAACTTGCGCGTGCAATGCACTGCTGATGACATCACATATTACATCACTCATGACATGGTCAGTGACATCACTCATGACATCACTGATGACACCATCCAGTGAATATGTGTCTTTCTGAAAAATAAATATTAGTGAGTTATGTTTAAATATTTAAATACATTTATTAGTGTTTCACTTTGTGTATAAGTGGCTACATGTGTTGGTAAGTAGCTACATGCGTATGTATATGGGTTATTTGATATTTTTATTAGTATCAGTATGAGTGTCTATATAGTTTGGTGGAGGTATTACTTAGCACATAGATGCATGAGTGACTGACTCTTTGTTTGTATGTGTTTTGAAGACAGCATATGTACAGGACTGTATGGGTGGATGAGTGTCTATATGTGTTTGTTAGTGAGTGAATGACTGTCTCACTAGTGTCTTTATCAGTAACTACATATGTTTTAATCTAGTATATATGAATATTGATGTATATAAGTGAGTATATGTGAGAGTAAGAGATTGTAAGATTTCCTGTTTAAATAAGTATGTGTTTCTATAAGTGATTGTTTAAGAGAATAAATATGTGTAATTTTCAATAGAAGTAAGGTGGAAGTGTGTGTATAACTCTATATTCAAATAAATCGTTGTTCAATAGTTTATTTGCACGTGTGAATATGTGTGTGAGTAACTTTTGGATGAATGTCGGTGTGTAACAGGATGTATAGGTGTATCACTTCATATGATGAGTGAGTATATGTATGAGTGACTATATAGAACTGTTGGTGAATGAGTGAATGTGTATATAGATAGTGGAATTACTGAATTGCTTGTTGTAACTGATATAGGTATCTCCTTTTTTTATTTAAATTTCAGTTTCTATTTTTGAATATGTGTCTCAAGGGTTACATTATAGTGAAAGGAGGTCTGTCAATATGTCACAAGGATGGTGTCATGAGTGATGTCACTGACCATGTCATGAGTGATGTAATATGTGATGTCATCAGCAGTGCATTGCACGCGCAAGTTATAGTGAGTCCGACTAACTATAACGTGGGAATTTCAATGGTTTTATATCAGTAAAATTTCCAGCTAACTATAACTGGTGTGAAACCTATGGTTTTTTCAGTGAATTTAATAGGTTTTTTAAATGCTAATTCCTAACTATAACTGGTGTGAAACCTATGGTTTTTTCAGTGAATTTCAAAGGTTTTTTTAATGCTAATTCCTAACTATAAGTTTCACTTTATAAATAAGACTGTTTGCACTCTAGTTGTTCTTTTTAACACTCTGGTACATTCTCTCATTGGGCTACAGTTGGGCTACATCTAGTTGAATTTTGGGCTACATTTTCAATTTTTGATCTCTGGTGGCCATCTTTGGGCTACATTGGGCTACTTTGGGCTACATTTGGGCTACATTTTGGCTCTAACATATATTAAGCCCAATGTAGCACAATACATATTTTTCTAAAGTTAATGTTTTTTACAAACCACTTCAGAATAGGGCTACCTGTCCCTACAATTATCCCAATTTTTTTTTTTTTTAATTATTTTGGGGAGCGCTCCCGGAGCGCGCCCCGGGGAGCGCCCCGAAAAGCATATTTTTACAAAGCGCCCCGGGGCGCGCTCCGGGGAGCGCCCCGTGAGCGCCAATATCGCAAACGAAAACATGATCGTGACGTATCGCGTAGCCGCGACCGCGTGATACGCACGGCGTAAGCGCACCCGGAAGTACTCGAGCGAATACGATCGCACAACGTAAACTTCCGACGCGCTTACGCTGCGCGACCCGGGGCGCGCCCCCGGGCGCGCCCCGGGCGCGTAGCGTAAGCGCGTCGGGTCATGTGAGCAGAAAATAACACTTTTCATTGGTTCATAACAGTTTTAGTTTCATAATGATGAAGCCCCTGGTCTTGTGACCTGAAAATAACACTTCTCATTGGTTCAGGACAGTTTTTTTTTCTAAATGATGAAAGACCCCACCTTTTTTCCTTATTCTGACTTTGTCCTTTGACTGAGGAAGACCTGTTTGTTGCTCTGTCTACTTTTTTGCTCTAAATAATGGCTTCATTAGTAGCATCAGCTGGTGCATCTGCCCCACCACCACCACCACAACAACCAAGAGGACCAGTTCCAAATTATATTGGTGGTCAAGAACAGGAGGAGGAAGAGGAAGAGGAAGAGGAGGAGGGGAGAAGAAGATGGCTGCCTGAAGAAAACACACCTTATAAACCCAAACCACACTTCATTTGGCAGTTTTTTTCAATTCCAGAGGGGAAAAAAAAGGTGAATGCGCCCAAAGTCACTTGCCTCATCTGCAATGATGAACTTTCACGGGGCAACCCAAATAAGAAATATTCTTTTGGTAACTATACCATGATTCGGCACATGACAAGAAAGCATCCAAACAACTACTCTCGTGCAGAGTTCCGGGAACTGGCCAGTAACCTCCCCCATTCATCAAGGACCCCCTCCCAAAGAAACCAACCCACTTCCTCGGAACCAGAAACATCCGAGGTGATGCCTTGCATTCAGCCGAGATTTGCTGATTTTAAAATTACTTGCACTGCTTGTGGCAAGCTTATCTCCTATGGGGAACAAAGTGTGAAACTCATCGTCCTTGCAGGTGATAATCACAAGTGCCCCAAAAAGAAGTAATTTTTTGGGTTTTTTGTTTTTTTGCTCCAGTTGAGCCAGTTTCAATTCCCTTTTTTTGTTTCTCCCCCCAAAAAAATACAAAAAAATATATAAAACTGTTTTGAAAAGCCAAAAAAAGTTCAAAAAGTTCAAAAAACACAAAAAAAATATAAAACAACAAAAAGAAGAAAAAAAAAAGTTCTTTTTAGAACTACCTCCAATTTCTAAATCAAAACTTCATTTTTTAAACACTCTGTCACCTTTTTTCATCATAGTGCGCTCCCAGGGCCGCTCCCCGGTGCGCGCACCGTGCGCTTCCCCCGCGCAAAACGAAAAAAAAAAAAATATTTTAAATGCCCCGCGGGGCCCTTTTATAGCCCCCACATCAAACCTAGGGGGTCAAAGGGGTCTATCCCTGACGCCTTATGGTCAGTTCCCACTTTGTTTTAGCCACCTCTTATGTCTCGATTTTACCGAGACACAAGATGGCGACCGCTCTGGACTGTTTCGAATGTTTGCAGACACCCGAGAGCCAATCAGCTTTCCATGCGCACCTCGCGTGGCGCGCCTGGAGCGCTCTCCGGTGCGCGCACCGGTGCGCTGCTATAGATATATATATTTTTTTGAACCTAAATTACTCAAAATCCACTGGAGCACATATCTTGAGACATAGCAAAGGCACATCGGGCTACCAGTCCCTACAATTTTGCCAAGTTTGGTGTAAATCCATTCAGCCGTTCGGGCTAAAAGTGAAATTGACCGCCCTATGGAAATTAACATGGGGAAAACGCGTTTTGGGACCCCCCTTTTATCTCGGCCCCCGCTTGACGAATCCCCCCCAAACTTTCAAGGAAGGACCGGAGCTCGACGAGGCCATTTTCAGGAAATTTTCAGGCAGATTCGTCAACCGGTGCCAAAGTTATTCCAAATAGAATTTTGAGATTTAACATTGAAAAAAATCCTAACTATAACTACCTACTGGCGACCGCCAGTAGGTAATATATATATATATATATATATATATATATGCACAGGAAAACTAAAAAGGCACTTCCCTTACAAAGAAGTACAAAGTTTGCATGTCTGTAGGCTTTCTTATTTTTCACCTTATTCATCTTCTGCTCAATCAACACATCATCCACACATTCACACACCTACTTGCTACCTTTCTTGGCTGGGGTTATCAATCATTCTTCTTTAATTCAAATTCAAAGTACAGGCCCTTTATCGACGCTTTTTATTATAACAACTATCCCGGCCGAAGGCACTATGACATTTGCACACCTGCTCCCTTTCTTGGCTGCACTTATCAATTATTCTTCAATTTCATATTTTGATTCAAACTCAAGGCCCTTTATCAAGCCTTTTTGTTGTAACTACTGTTGCAGTGATTCTGGTCCTACACACAACTGTGCATAGAGACTTACGACCTCAGTGAATTACGGTGTTCCAAACCCCACCATAGTACCCAAACACCCTAACAGACTACCAATCAGTGACTCATTTTTGCTGTTTTATCGGCATTTTCCTGCCCATAAAATGACAGTAATTTTCACACCGGTCCTTGATAATATGCCCCTCAGTGCCATATTATCAGTAAAGGGCGATACATTATCGCCGCTTTTATCGGCAGGAAACTGCTGCTAAAGCGGCGATAATGGACTTCAAAATAGGCCCTTGTAAATTCCCATAGCAGCCGAGGTTCTAGTGTTAACCTGGGATCCTATGGCAATTCACAAGGATATATTATCAAGACCATTATCACCGCTTTACCGGCAGTTTCTTGCCGATAAAAGCGGCGATAATGTATCACCCTTTATTAATAATAGGGCCCATAATCCCTTAATGTACAGACACGCACAAACTGATATTAAACAAAAAACATAACAGCTTGCATTATAGCAAAACACATTTACTACTTTAAAACGTTTAACAACGGGCAAATATAGGGGCATATTATCAAGACAGGCGATAACAATATCGTCGCTTTATCTGCAGTTTTCTACCCATAAAGCGGCAATAACATTATCGCCTGTCTTGATATACCCCATAATTCCTTAATGTGCAAAGATGCACCGCACATACTCCCATACAACTTAGTAACTCACCTTTCAAATTGATTTGTAGATTAAGAAGAATACCACTCACATAGTGGATATTCTTGTACAGAATCTCTCTAGTTCCGTGTTTGCAGCAGAACCGTCAAATGGAACATTTTCCCTCTCATTTTACACATACATACATATAAATAACCAATTAAAATCCTGCACACATTAATTCAAAACAAAACACACATTTCAATTGATTTAACATTCCAAACCTTTCCAACTGACATAACTTTCCACCCTACCCCCAACAGATCATGCAAAAGTCAACTGTCAACAGAGGTCAAAAGTTCAGCACTGTATAAAACACTGCTCCTCAACAAATTTAGACTATGCATAAGCACTTACCTATAAGTACCAATAAAGCAAAAACGTCTCATTACAAGCAACAAATATATAAAGACATAAACTTGATAAATATCTGTAAAAGATTTATTTTTAATTCATTTTACTTGCTTACGTACACTTATGGGACAACTTTCAAAATTCGCACTGCACGCGCACAATAAATATACCGTAAAAAAAAAATAGCATACATCACTCATTTTTACAATCACCGGACACCCCATCTACCAAGCCTCAAATATAACGCTCAAGGCCGTAGGTAGAGCCCCAAATCCACCACAGTACCAGCCGGCTCCATGCATCATTTGGCAGCCAGCATTGCTATTCCTCACAGAGAGCAGCTTACATGCTTCCATTCTAATTTCTAACATGATTTCAACAGTTTGTTATACATTTTATAAAATAATATAGTACTGCACGCTAAAGCAGAAAAGTCAGCCCAATTATGATAGAATACAAAATAAAATAAATATATATATACTTCTACACGCAACAAACTTGTAACCAGAGTACACAGTTTAATTTAAAAAACACCCTACCACAACTAGTTTTTCAAACGCATTGTACAATAAAATGCGTCACAAAATAGGTTACATACATGGTGACTCTATACCGTCACATAGAAAAGAGAAGGCCACTCTTACGCTACCAGGAAAACACAACAAAAGTACAAGGCCCAAGCTTCCATTGTAGTGTTCTCTTAGTTGCAGGTCTAGTTGTCAGATCGACACACACACTCCCTCATGGCTGGTATACACCCACACCACACCCATTCAGCGGATCCGTCACTACACACGTGACCCTATCTATAAAAAAGACGGAGCGCACGTGTTGTACAACATTTTAGAGTTGTTCCCAAAGCACTGAACAAAGGGACCACTACCACATGCGTGGCCTCTTTGGTCACTGAGTTAGTAGTGCAACAAGCACTGAGCGGGTGAAGAACCTGCGATGATGATGATGATGGGAGCACGAGTATGTCGTGAGCCATATAGGAATCAAGACTCAGCAACACGTATGAGACTTCTTTGTTGAAGATCGTGACTACATCATGAAGAAACTCGTTTCCACAAAAGGTGAGCAGTGAAACTTGAGTACGCATCCGGAGTCAAAGAGTTGTAGCTGACTACATAAAAATGCAACTTCATATTTTAGACGAACGCACTCCTATATAATGTATTAATTTACATATTTAATTTTTTTCCCAATAGCAGTAAAATTTTTATAATTGCTGAAATGTCCGGAATATATTTAGAATACAAACAGACATATTATCAAGGGGTTTGATAATATGCTCTATGGAATTCCAATCGAAGCTAATGTTAGATGAGAAGGACATCTAACATGAGCTTCGATTGGAATTCCATAGAGCATATTATCAAACCCATTATCGTCACTTTAGCAGCACTTTCCTGCCGATAAAGTGGCAATAATTTTATCGCCCAGGCCTGATAATATGGCCCAGAGTGCGTAGTGTACAGCAGCTTCTCTGTAAAATCAGATACGTTACAACAGTCTGACAAACAGATCCACAACCTTATTACACCACTTTTGAGTCACTTTTAACATGGGTAAAGTGACGCAAGGAGCTTATAAATCTTTGTCTGACTTTTCAAGAAAAAATCCCAACTCCAGACTCCGCGACACAGTTTTAATGTTGTTTTCTCTCTCTATCTCTCTCTCACTCTCTGTGACATCATTTCTCTTTCTCTTTTACACTTATAGACACTGCTGTCTACTTGGATGTGTAGAAGAACAGCCCAACTGAAGTTGTGGATTCCACTGTCTGAAGTGTTTGGATGCAGTGTTAATACAATGGTAAGCACAGAGGCCTAGATCTACAAAGCCTTCATAGCAATGCATTATAAATAAGTCGGCATTACGGCATTGTCAGTAACGCAGTAGGCATTTCCATATAGACACCACTTGAACGCGGCACTATAACAAGTGAAATGTACCGGGTACACTGCACTCGTAAAACAGTAGTGTTACCTTTATTTGTGAAAGGAGAGAGGGCCATATTATCAAGCATGGGCGACAAAATTATCGCCACTTTATCGGCAGGAAAGTGCCGCTAAAGTGGCGATAATGGGTTTGATAATATGCTCTATGGAATTCCAATCAAAGCTCATGTTAGATGTGAAGGACATCTAACATCTAACATTTCTTTACCTGAAATAAAGAAAGGTTTGCTTGTTGAACTTGAAGAAAAAGAAAAAAACGCGGGCTTCGAAACAAGGCTGCGCATGCGTGAGTACAACTGCTACACAAAAAAAAGGAAAGTTTTACATACTATCATAGAAATGAAGGGGCATATTATCAACAAAAGGCGATACATTATCGCCGCATTTATCGTCAGGAAACTGCTGATAAAGCGGCGATAATGGGCTTGATAATAGGCCCTTGTTAATTCCCATGGAAGCCTATGTTCTGGGTTTAACATGGGCTTCTATGGGAAATTACAAGGCTGTATTTTCAAGCCCATTATCGCCGCTTTATCAGCAGTTTCCTGCCGATAAAGCGGCGATAATGTATCGCCTTTTGTTGATAATATGGCCCATTGCTCTTTTTTTTGACCAGTAAACTTAGGTGCATATTATCAAGGACCGGTGTTAAAATTATCGCTGTTTTATTGGCAGGAAACTGCCGATAAAACGGCGATAATGAGCTTGATAATACGTCCTTGTTATTTTGCATAGAAGCCCATGTTAACACCAGAACATAGGCTTCTATGGGAATTAACAAGGACGTATTATCAAGCCCACCCTCCAAACCTTAATAAAAAACTCCAGACAATGCAGGTACCCAGAGCTGGAAGGTCATTTTAAATATTACTGCCCTAGAAAAGTGGCGTTCCCCGCGACGTGTACGGGG
Organism: Lissotriton vulgaris; assembly: GCF_964263255.1. Classification (NCBI taxonomy): domain Eukaryota; kingdom Metazoa; phylum Chordata; class Amphibia; order Caudata; family Salamandridae; genus Lissotriton; species Lissotriton vulgaris. The sequence continues at coordinate 55,637 of NW_028254409.1, read as the reverse complement.
AGAGAGAGAGAGACAGCTCAAAACATATATATTTTTTAAAAACACCAGAGGCGTGCCGCTCCCCGAGACTGCGGGGAGTAGAACCGTAACCCCCCGCATACTTCAAAATAAAACCAGAGGAGTGCGGTTCTCGGGGCACCTTACATGCCCCCATTATGCAAAAAAATTGCCCCGTAATTTGCCCCCCAGAGACCGAATGAATAAAACAGACTTTATTTTGTGAGGGAGGGGTATGACGGTCCACAATACAAATAATGTTGAAATACTATAGTAAGATATTCAAGACTAGGATTGAAAAGTACTGAGTTCTAAGTAATAGATATAATCAAAATAATGGTGAAAAACTACTAAAATGACGGTGGACGAAGTATGTAATCAACGTTTGGCGCCTCGGCACTACCTTTCAAATAAATAGAGAAAAAATATGATTATTAATATATTACAAAAGTACAGCAGCGGATGACACGCATGACCCGGGAAAAGAAAGCGACAAATTTACTACCTGAAATATAGAAAGGTTTGCTTGTTGAACTTGAAGAAAAAGAAAAAAACGTGGGCTTCGAAACCAGGCTGCGCATGCGTAGAGTACAACTGCTACACAAAAAAAAGGAAAGTTTTACATACTATCATAGAAATGAAGGGGCATATTATCAACAAAAGGCGATACATTATCGCCCCTTTTATCGGCAGGAAACTGCCGATAAGGCGGTGATAATGGGCTTGATAATAGGCCCTTGTTAATTCCCATAGAAGCCTATGTTATGGTGTTACCATAGGCTTCTATGGGAATTAACAAGGCTGTATTATCAAGCCCATTATCGCCGCTTTATCTGCAGTTTCCTGCCGATAAAAACGGCGATAATGTATCGCCTTTTGTTGATATTATGGCCCATTGCGCTTTTTTTTTACCAGTAAACTTAGGTGCGTATTATCAAGGACCGGTGTTAAAATTATCGCTGTTTTATTGGCAGGAAACTGCCGATAAAATGGCGATAATAAGCTTGATAATACGGCCTTGTTATTTCCCATAGAAGCCCATGTTAACACCAGGACATAGGCTTCTACGGGAATTAACAAGGACGTATTATCAAGCCCACCCACCCAACATTAATAAAAAAGAAAACAGACAATGCAGGTACCTGGAGCTGGAAGGTCATTTCACATATTACTGCCCTAGAAAGGTGGCGTTCCCCATGACGTGTACGGGGATAGAGAGAGAGACAGCTCAAAACACATATTTTTTTTAAAACACCCGAGGGGTGCCGCTCCCCAAGACTGCGGGGAGTAGGACTGTAACCCCCGCCGCATACTTCAAAATAAAACCAGAGGAGTGCTGTTCCCCAGTGCTCGGGGCACCTTACAAGCCCCCATTAAGCAAAAAAATTGCCCCGTAATTTGCCCCCCCGAGACAGAATGAATAAAACTGACTTCTAGTTTTTTTTCATCTTTTCCACCGCGTACAAGTACTGCACAAGTACCCCACCATTTTTTATTTTAAAAAAAATTGAGCCTAAAGATTCATGTATCATCCCCTGACCAAGGCTATAGGTTCAGCATGTTTGTAGCCTGCCCCCTTCCCTTATTTCTCAACTTTGTTTTACTGTTTTCTTGTGACTCGGCTCTACTGAGGCACAAGATGGCCACCAACACTTCCTGGTTTCAAGTGTTGACAGACAGTTGACAGCCAATCAGCATGCAGCTCCCACTCGTAATTCAATGGATTTCCGTACGCGTGCTGAACTCCGGCTCTAGATATTGCTATGATTTTACAACTGAATGGATTTACACCATTTAACAAAAAGCACAATCTGCAAACCGAACTCTACCTCTCTGCCAAATTTCATGTAATTCCGTTCAGCCGTTCGGGCTGTAGCCCTGGCTAAAGGTCCCTATGGAAAATTGCATGGGGGACGAATCACCCCCAAACTTTCAGAGAAGAAGCGGAATATAGCAGGCCATTTTTTGGGAGAAATTCCCGAAGATTCGTCCACCAGCACCAAAGCTATTCCAAATGGAATATTGTGGATTTCCTATGGTAACTAGGTCCTAACTTTAACTACCTACTGGCGACCGCCAGTAGGTAATACGTGTATATATATATATATATATATTCACTGAAAAAACCATAGGTTATAGACCATATATAGTTAGGAATTAGCATTTACAAAACCTTAAAAATTCACTGAAAAAACTATAGGTTATAGACCATATATAATTAGGGATTAGCATTTACAAAACCTTATTTTACTCGCACAAAACCATTGAAATTCGCATATATAGTTAGTTGCACTAACTATATATCGCGCACCCGCAATCCACTGCTGATGATGTCACATATTACATCATTCATGACATGGTCAGTGACATCACTGATGACATCACTGATGACATCTCATTTGACATTACTCATCACATCACTGATGATATCATTCATGTGATAATATGATGAACCTCTTCAGATTCTAATATAACCTTAGATACAATCAGTGTAAACAAACACTCACAGACTGTCACTCATCCATGGAGTTACTCACACACCTAGTCACTCATGCAGTAAATCAATCACACCTCCATTTCCTCACTATACAGTTATACACACCTTACTTATTCAAACATATACTAACACATATTTACTCTCTTATACAATCCCTGATACAAGTTTAAAACGATCCTTACAGCCACTCACACATTCACTGGCTCTTATGCACAGTAATTTATATATGACAACTCTCACATGTACTGTGTTTTACATATGTGCTTACTTTGACATGTAGCACTGAGATATACATTCACTCACCAATACACCCATGCACACAGTCAACAACCCATACAGATGTTTCCACATGCAGTTTTGAATCCATACTTCTAGTGAATCAACTGTTGACACATCTATGCACAGAGTCACACACCTCCCAGCCACCCACACACACACACTCACTCTCCCATACAAATACTTGGGCAACCAATCAATAACCCATATAGTTACTCATATAGCTACTGATCAACACATGCAGCAGTTTACAGAACAACAGATATAATGATGCACAAATTAAGACAGTTTAGTCAGTAACCCATGCACTCAGTGAGACTCATTTAATCACTCTCTCATACAGTCAGTCATGCACCTACTAAATGCTTCATCCAGACACTTATACATCCACTCATTCTTTAATATGTAAGACATATTTTAACTTTACAGAAACATACAGTCACTGGATAATGTCATCAGTGATGTCATCAGTATGTCACTGACCATGTCATGAATGATGTAATATGTGACATCATCAGCACTGGATTGCGGGTGCGCGATATATAGCTAGTGCAACTAACTATAAATGCGAATTTCAATGGTTTTGTGCGAGTAAAATAAGGTTTTGTAAATGCTAATCTCTAACTATATATGGTCTATAACCTATGGTTTTTTCAGTGAATTTTTAAGGTTTTGTAAATGCTAATTCCTAACTATATATGGTCTATAACCTATGGTTTTTTCAGTGAATTTCAATGGTTTTTTATTAGCAAATATCAAAAGCTGTAAAATGTATTCTTATTCTAATTCAAAAATATATTTTATATTTTTGTAATATAATTTTTTATTTATTTATTTATTTTAAAATTATTATTTTTTGTTTCGCTGCCGGTCTTCTGCATCTGCAGACACAAGTTTTTCTTTTTCAACCGGACAACCATCTTTTACCTCATATGCTCGACCACTGGTGTCAACTGCATGCACCAAATCATTGTCCTGGAAGTAACTCTCCTCATTGAAAAATGCCTCACAACTTGAACTATGCATCCATTCTCCTGAGAAAACTTCACAAAAATTACTACGATTAACTACTCTCTTCCATCTACTATTTGATTTGAAATCATAAAGTACCTTGTTTAGTTTCCTAATTCTATTGATTACCAAAATAAATAACTTTCGCTTAATTTCGAAAGCCTGAATAATAATTTTCTCTACATTTTTCTTTCTCTTATAAAAAGCCACTTTCTGTTGACCTTTCTAAAAAATTTTTATCAAATTGCCAATTATCCTGTTGCGGAACATTCGTCTACGAATGTCTCTAAACAGATTTTTCCATTTACTACCGTGCACAGAGTTATCTCCTGCTCTAGCAGTTACATTTTTGAGGGGCCTTTCCTTCCCGTTTAAATTGGCTCTCTTCTTCTGAACTAAAACATGTTCTCTAGTGCTACTTTTTCATCTGCAAATGTTTCTTAAAAAAGATTTTGTTGTCTTACCCAGAATTATTTTGGTGACTTCACAACTTTTAATTCTAGAGGACTGCTGCAAAGGTCCATTATCTCCATTTTTACCAAGGTGGGGTGTAAGTCGCTTTGCTGCTTTTTTTTTTCTTTGCCTTGAGGGCATGTTTGAATTTTTAAGAATATCTTGAGTTGAATCTGTGGAAAATTTATTAAAAAATGTTATTAAATACTATTACCAAACAGTAAATCAATAACAGTAAGCAAACAATTGAATGGAAGGATTTTGCAACATACTTGATGGTAGAAAATAGCAATGGAATGGAATGCTTCTACATATGACCTGTGCTCTGTTATATGTTAATCTCAACTAATTTCGAGACTCTATTTCTATTTAGAGATTGTTCCAGAACAGACATTGTTGATGTTATTGTTATTGACTTAAAATTGCCAAGCACACATGAAGGCATATTTACTAGACCCTTGCACCAGGGGGAAGTGACTTAAAATTGCCAAGCACACATGAGGGCAAATTTACAAGGCCCTTGCACCAGGGGGAAGTGACTTGAAATGGCCAAGCACACATGGGGGCATATTCACAAGACCCTTGCACCAGGGGAAAGTGACTTGAAATGGTCAAGCACACATGACGGCGTATTTACAAGGAACTTGCACCAGGGGGAAGTGATTTGAAATGTGCAAGCACACATGACGGCGTATTTACAAGGAACTTGCACCAGGGGTAAGTGATTTAAAAATGCCAAGCACACATAAGGGCATATTTAGAAGGCCCTTGCACCAGGGGTAAGTGACTTAAAATGGCCATGCACACACAGGGGTGTATTTACAAGGCCCTTGCACCACTTATGCATCGCTTTTAACATTTACAATGTGGAGCACCATGGGGCAAAAACAGCACAGATGCATCATGCATCTATTCAACAAAAGCGACGCATTGCAGGAGTCACATCGCAAGTAAATAAATTCTTATAAATTTAAAAAGCATTCCTTTTCCTTAAAAACGATTTTCTGAGCATAATTTGAAAACACAGCACAGCTCCTATGTAGAAGCACACCTTGTCAGTACTAATACTTCACATTATCTGCAATTACAATTTGTAAAAGAATGCAAAATCTTCTTGGAAAACATAATGCAAACACTTGACACAAAACATCATTTTAAATGCACAGCTGACTTCCTTATTTTCTCCAAAAAGCATACTAGTCTCTTTCTAAAATAAAGGAACCATATCTCACCTTACCAAATGCATTTTGAATTTCAAAACAGTCTCAGAGGCCCTTGCACCAGGGGGAAGGGATTTGAAATGTGCAACCACACATGACGGCGTATTTACAAGGAACTTGCACCAGGGGTAAGTGATTTAAAATTGCCAAGCACACATGAGGGCATATTTAGAAGGCCCTTGCACCAGGGGTAAGTGACTTAAAATGGCCATGCACACACAGGGGTGTATTTACAAGGCCCTTGCACCACTTATGCATCGCTTTTAACATTTACAATGTGGAGCACCATGGAGCAAAAACAGCACAGATGCATCATGCATCTATTCAACAAAAGCGACGCATTGCAGGAGTCACATCGCAAGTAAATAAATTCTTATAAATTTAAAAAGCATTCCTTTTCCTTAAAAACGATTTTCTGATCATAATTTAAAAACACAGCACAGCTCCTATGTACAACCACACCTTGTCAGTACTAATACTTCACATTATCTGCAATTACAATTTGTAAAAGAATGCAAAATCTTCTTGGAAAACATAATGCAAACACTTGACACAAAACATCATTTTAAATGCACAGCTGGCTTCCTTATTTTCTCCAAAAAGCATACTAGTCTCTTTCTAAAATAAAGGAACCATATCTCACCTTAGCAAATGCTTTTTGAATTTCAAAACAGTCTCAGAAACACACCAATTTTTCTTTAGCAGAGCAAAAGGTATGCACTCAAGAGGCTGCAACCAAGAAAGGCACAGAAATGCTGATATTCATCACACATATCTCTCATGTCACCCAATCAAAACTCTTCCCTCACTTTTTTCAAATCAACACCCTTCCCCCCTCTGCCCTTTCTGTCCTTTTTCCATAGCAACTACCTCCTGCCAGACCTCTCATGATTACAAGTTCACACAACAATGTTTCAAATGAACTCTGAACTCTCAGTACACCTGCTAATCCACTGCAATCGTTCTTAAAATCATTTTTTTAGCCATTCAAATTACATCTTTCAAAGAACACATCCATGCACCCTAACTTTCTGTTTTCAGCAATGGAAATCCACCAATCACTGCTAATGAACCATTAGCACTGAAACTCCACAGTTTTTTCTTTACAAACTCCTACTGTTTCAACTGCCATTTCATTCCCACACTTTATCTGACTGCAGCAGAACCTCCTCTCACCATGTTTTCTGTCTGGATTCTTGGACATAGCTACATCCACTGGGCTCACAGGTATGCTGATAACAGAAATTTTCTCAACCTCAATTTACAAAATGTGGAAATCAAATGGATTGGGCAAAGAGGATTGAGATGTCACCAATTGATACCATTGGTGAAAACCTTTTTGCATTTGCCAAACCCTGACCTCATAATAGTGCACTGTGGAGGAAATGATTTGGGCACTTTGACTGGGGTAGGTCTGGAAATGCTCCTTTAAAGGACACCTTTGACCAATTAATGGCACTTTTTCCTCAAACTGCCTTGGTATATTCCAATATATGCCAAAGACAAAAATGGAGGTGGTCCAATCAAATTTGTCCACAAATTGAGAAAGCGAGGAAGCATGTAAATAAGTCTGTTTCAGCTTATATGAGAGACCATGGAATGGGCGCCATCTACAACAATAACTTGCGTTACTACATGCAAGATAGAGGAGATGGTGTGCACTTCTCAGATGAGGGAAACAGAGTTTTCATGCAAAATTTAAGACTGTGTATTGGTACCTACTTATAAGTACCTAAAACTTACACAGAACCCAAAAGCTCTTTTCAGAGCTACCTTAACTATAATTACTCTTTCCAAATTACGAATGTACCTTTTTTCACTAATTTCCACTTATGTTCGCTTCCCGAGTCGCTACCCGGTTCGCGTACCGGCAGCTAACCGGGCGAAAAATTCAAAATCTTTTTTTTTTATTCCTACATATATGAGCCTCCTCAGCCATCTATAGAAAACCTAGGGGGTCAGGATACGTCTCCCGTGCCCCCTTATACCCATTTCCCACATTGATTTTCCTCCATCTTGTGATTAAATTCCACCGAAACACAAAATGGCGAACTCCCGTTACGCTACCGGTGAGCGACCCGGTTCGCGTACCGGGAAGCGCTTCTACCGCGAAAAATCAAAAAAAAAATGTTTCCCACGGGACCCTTTAATAACCCCAACATCATTCCTAGGGGGTCAAGAGGGGTCTACCTTGCCCCCTTTCATTTAATTCCCCCTTCGTTTTTCTCCTCCTCTTGTCTCTCGATCCTACCGAGAGACAAGATGGCGGCCGGTCCGGACTGTTTAGAATGTTGACAGACACCGGAGAGCCAATCAGCTTCACTTCGCGAAGTTCCGTTACGCGTCAGGTACGCGAACCGGGGCGCTAACCGGAGCGCTGTCACAGATATATCTGTTTTTTAAAACGTTAATTTCTCAAAATCCACTGGAGCACATATATTAAGACATAGCAAAGGCATGTCGGGCAAACCATATCTACAATTTTGCCAAGTTTTGTGTAAATCCATTCAGCCGTTCGAGCTAAAAGTGAGTCCAACCGCCCTATGGAAAACTCAATGTTAAAAACACGTTTTGGGACCTCCCTTTTTTCTCGGCCCCCACTTCACAAACTTTCAGGGGACGATCAGAAACAAAATGTGCCATTTTCCTGAAAATTTCAGCCAATTCCGTCCACAAACGGCAAAGTTATTCCACATAGAATTTTATAAAAATCCCATAGGAAAAAAATCCTAACTATATATACCTACTGGCGACCGCCAGTAGGTAATATATATATATATATATATATATATTCACTGAAAAAACCATAGGTTTCACACCAGTTATAGTTAGGAATTAGCATTTAAAAAACCTATTAAATTCACTGACAAAACCATAGATTTCACACCATTTATAGTTAGCTGGAAATTTTACTGACATAAAACCATTGAAATTCCCACGTTATAATTAGTTGGACTCACTATAACTTGCGCGCCTGTAATGCACTGCTGATGACGTCACATATTACATCACTCATGACATGGTCAGTGACATCACTCATGACATCACTGATGACACCATCCAGTGAATGTGTGTCTTTCTGAAAAATAAATTTGTTTTATATATGTATTTGTAAAGGTCGATGGAAGAATAAATGTTTAAATAAGTGTGTAAATGGATGTTTTTTTAAAAAAAAATTGGTTGGGTAACTGGCTTATTACGTGTATCTTAGTGAATACATATATTAGCGAGTATTGTTTAAATATTTAAATGTTTGTATCAGTGTTTCTCTTTGTGTATAAGTGGCTGCAGGGGTTGGTGACTGACTCACTGTTTGTATGTGTTTTGAAGACAGCATATGTGCAGGACTGTATGGGTGGATGAGTGTGTATATGTGTGTGTTAGTGAGTGAATGACTGTCTCACTAGTGTCTTCATTAGTAACGACATATGTTTTAATCTAGTATATGTGAGTATTGATGTATATAAGTGAGTATAGTATATATAGTGAGAGATTGTAGGAGTTCCTGTTTAAATAAGTATGTGTTTCTATAAGTGATTGTTTAAGAGAGTAAGTATGGGTAAGTTTCCTTAGAAGTAAGGTGGTAGTGTGTGTATAAATGTATATGCAAATAAATGGATGTTCAATAGTTTATTTGCATGTATGAGTATGTGTGTGAGTAACTTTTGGATGACTGCTGATGTGTAACAGGATGTATAGGTGTATCACTACATATGATGAGTGAGTATATATATGAGTGACTATATAGAACTGTTGGTGAATGAGTGGATGTGTATATAGATGGTGGAATTACTGAATTGGTTGTTGTTACTGGTTTGGGTATCTCCATTTTTTTTAAAATGTTTGTTTCTATTTTTGAATATGTGTTTCAAGCGTTACATTACACTGAAATTAGGTCTGTCACTCTGTCACAAGGATGGTGTCATCAGTGATGTCATGAGTGATGTCACTGACCATGTCATGAGTGATGTAATATGTGACGTCATCAGCAGTGCATTACAGGCGCGCAAGTTATAGTGAGTCCAACTAACTATAACGTGGGAATTTCAATGGTTTTATGTCAGTAAAATTTCCAGCTAACTATAAATGGTGTGAAATCTATGGTTTTGTCAGTGAATTTAATAGGTTTTTTAAATGCTAATTCCTAACTATAACTGGTGTGAAACCTATGGTTTTTTCAGTGAATTTCAAAGGTTTTTTAAATGCTAATTCCTAACTATAACTGGTGTGAAACCTATGGTTTTTTCAGTGAATTTCAAAGGTTTTTTTAATGCTAATTCCTAACTATATAAGACCTGAAAGCCCACCAGGAATCTCCAGTATGCGCCAGGGGACTGCATTGCAGAGAGGTGTAATGAAGCCACAACCCTTTTTACACCTCTCTGCAACGCAGCCCCCGTGCATGTTTGAAGAGGGGGAACTAATTCCCCTTGCATACTGGGGGCCCCTGGGGGCCAATTAGCCCACCTGGAACCTCCAGTATGCGCCAGGGGCTGCATTGCAGAGGTGTAATGAGACTATGCCCCTTGTTACACCTCTCTGCAACGCAGCCCACTGCCGCGTTTGCAGAGGGGGAACTAATTCCCCTTGCATACTGGGGGTCCCTGGGGTCAACTGGTCCACCAGGAGCCTCCAGTATGCGCGAGGGAGCTGCATTGCAGAGAAGTGTAATGAGGCCACACCCTTGTTACACCTCTCTGCAATGCAGGCCACTGGCGCGTTTGTAGAGGGGGGACTAATTCCCCTTGCATACTGGGGGTCCCTGGATCATATCTGCCCAAACACCGATATTCCGAACGATTGTAAATTACTTTTCTTGAGAAACATTTGGATTTGGATTATCATGTCCTATACTTTGGAATTTTTGAAAGACTGACTTTGAGGATGCTATAAATTACTCAAGTCTGCCCGAATTGTGTGGGTAAAATTGATACCTAGTCACTTTGAATAAGAATATACTTATGTCTCGTCTAACATTTGGAAGAAATATCTAGTTATATGACAACTGGATACCGACATAACTTGAAGGAAATAAGAACGCCCTGAAGAAGTTCTGTTGTACAGAACGAAACCTTTCGGCTGGCTGTGGTACATAAACTTAAGGAAAATATAAGCATTTGAATATACACCAAGATTCAGCGCTTCAATAAGGACTCTAAGTGATATGATTTGATTGGACTCATTGTGAAAGTGGTGCTGTGCCAAACTTTGGAATATTCTCCACTACTCTCTACTACTTACTCTCTCCTACTCCACTACTCTCAAATACTCACTGTCTACTACTCATTCTCTACTACTCTACTACTCTCTACTACTCTCTCTCTACTACTCACTCCCTACTACTCGCTACTCACTACTCCCTACTACTCACTATCTACTACTCTCTACTACTCACTCTCTACTACTCTCTACTACTCACTCTTTACTACTCACTACTACTCTCTACTACTCACTCTCTACTTCTCACTCTCTACTACTGTCTACTACTCACTCTCTACTACTCTCTCTCTACTAGTCTCTACTACTCACTCTACTACTCACTCTCTACTACTCACTACTATTCTCTCTGCTACTCATTCTCTACTACTCTCTACTACTCACTCTCTACTACTCACTCTCTACTACTCACTCTTTACTACTCTCTACTACTCACTTTCTACTGCTCTCTACTACTCACTCTACTACTTACTCTCTACTACTGTCTACTACTCACTCTCTACTACTCACTCTCTACTACTCTCTACTACTCACTCTACTATTCACTCTACTACTCTCTACTACTCACTCTCTGCTACTCTCTCTACTGCTCTCTACTACTCTCTACTACTCACTCTCTACTCTCTATTACTCACTCTCTACTCTCTACCTCTCTACCTCTCTCTTCTTCTCTCTCTACTAATCTCTACCTCTCTACCGCTACCTCTCTACCTCTCTACCTCTACACCTCTACCTCTCTACCTCTCTCTACACGCACACATATACACATATATGCATATATATATATGCATATGCATTTATATATATATGTATGTGTATGTATAAAAAAAAACAACAAAACATTTTTTTTTTTAAACAGCTACTTTTAAAACTGTCATTCTTTTTCCCCATGGTACGCTCCCCGGTACACTTACCGGTGCGCGTACCGGTGCGCGTACCGGGCGCTCACCCCGCGAAAATCAAATTTTTTTTAATTTTTTTTTTGCTCCGCGGGGCCCTTTTATGGCCCCCACATCAAACCTAGGGGGTCAAGGGGGGTCTAATCTGCCCCCTTATGGTCATTTCCCTCTTTGTTTTGGCCACCTCTCGTGTCTCGATCCTACCGAGACACAAGATGGCGGCCGCTCCGGACTGTTTAGAATGTTTACAGACATCCCAGAGCCAATCAGCTTTCTGCGCGCAAGTCGCGGTAAGCGCCCGGTGCGCGTACCGGTGCGCGTACCGGAGCGCGGCTATAGATATATATATTTTTTTGAACCTTAATTACTCAAAATCCACTGGAGCACATATCTTGAGACATAGCAAAGGCACATCGGGCTACCAGTCCCTACAATTTTGCCAAGTTTGGTGGAAATCCATTCAGCCGTTCGGGCTAAAAGTGAAATCGACCGCCCTATGGAAATTAACATGGGGAAAACGCGTTTTGGGACCCCCCTTTTATCTCGGCCCCCGCTTGACGAATCCCCCCCAAACTTTCAGGGAAGGACCGGAACGCCGCGAGGCCATTTTGAGGAAATTTTCAGGCAGATTCGTCAACCGGCGCCAAAGTTATTCCAAATAGAATTTTCAGATTTAACATTGAAAAAAATCCTAACTATAACTACCTACTGGCGACCGCCAGTAGGTAATATATATATATATATATATATATATATATATATATATATATATATATATATATATATATATATATATATATATATATATATATATATTCACTGAAAAAACCATAGGTTATAGACCATATATAGTTAGGAATTCACATTTACAAAACCTTATTTTACTCACACAAAACCATTGAAATTCCATATATAGTTAGTTGCACTAACTATATATCGCGCACCCGCAATCCACTGCTGATGATGTCACATATTACATCATTCATGACATGGTCAGTGACATCACTGATGACATCACTGATGACATCTCAAATGACATCACTGATGACATCACTGATGACAACATCCAGTGACTGTATGTTTCTGTAAAGTTAAAATATGTCTTACATATTGAAGAATGAGTGGATGTATAAGTGTCTGGATGAAGGATTTAGTAGGTGCATGACTGACTGTATGAGTGAGTGAATAAATGTGTCTCACTGAGTGCATGGGTTAGTGACTAAACTGTCTTAATTTGTGCATCATTATGTCTGTTGTTCTGTAAACTGTTGCATGTGTTGATAAGTAGCTATATGAGTAACTATATGGGTTATTGATTGGTTGCCCAAGTATTTGTATGGGAGACTGAGTGTGTGTGTGGGTGGCTGGGAGGTGTATGACTCTGTGCATAGATGTGTGAGCAGTTGATTCACTAGATGTATGGTTTCAAAAGTGCATGTGGAAACAGCTGTATGGGCGGTTGACTGTGTGCATGAGTGTATTGGTGAGTGAATGGATATCTCAGTGCTACATGTCAAAGTAAGTACATATGTAAAACACAGTACATGTGAGAGTTGACATATATAAATAACTGTGCATAAGAGCCAGTGAATGTGTGAGTGGCTGTATGGATCATTGTGAACTTGTATCAGGGATTGTATAAGAGAGTAAATATGTGTTAGTATATGTTTGAATAAGTAAAGTTTGTATAACTGTATAGTTGAGGAAATGGAGGTGTGATTGATTCTTTGCATGACTGACTAGGTGTGTGAGTAACTCCATGGATGAGTGACAGTCTGTGAGTGTCTGTTTACACTGATTGTATCTAAGGTTATATTAGAGTCTGAAGAGGTTCATCATATTATCCCATGAATGATATCATCAGTGATGTGATCAGTAATGTCAAATGAGATGTCATCAGTGATGTCATCAGTGATGTCATTTGAGATGTCATCAGTGATGTCATTTGAGATGTCATCAGTGATGTCATCAGTGATGTCACTGACCATGTCATGAATGATGTAATATGTGACATCATCAGCAGTGGATTGCGGGTGCGCGATATATAGTTAGTGCAACTAACTATATATGGAATTTCAATGGTTTTGTGTGAGTAAAATAAGGTTTTGTAAATGTGAATTCCTAACTATATATGGTCTATAACCTATGGTTTTTTCAGTGAATTTTCAAGGTTTTGTAAATGCTAATTCCTAACTATATATGGTCTATAACCTATGGTTTTTTCAGTGAATTTTCAAGGTTTTGTAAATGCTAATTCCTAACTATATATGGTCTATAGCCTATGGTTTTTTCAGTGAATATATATATATACATACATATATAAACATATATCATCTGTATATCTATATAAATACAAACATAAATGCATGCATACATATACTTATATGCATACAGATGCATGTTATTTACATGAAAGTTGAAAAAACACTAATAAAAGCAAAGCTAAAAAGCCACCTCATTACAAACAGAATGGCTTTAACTTAAACGAGGGCGAGATCTATTGCATTTTCAATGCTTGTTTACTTTGGTTCCATCAAGAAGGCATTCAGATGTGTCACACATTTGCCATAAATTCTGAATGTTAGCACTCTAGTTGCACATTAGATCACTGTAGTAAAGCTACTGCTCACCAGGGACGTCTGCTGCTGGTATTCAAAGTGCATGTTTCAGTCTGCATGTCAGAATTTTTTTAATGAAATAGAAGAGGATTTGAGAAGTCACTCAAAATGATCCCTATTTTTTCTTTCTGAAGCACTAATCATACTTTCTATGGCAAAATTAACCCCCTCATGTTGTTCCTTTTTAAATTGAGTGTTTTCAGACTTACCACTTCATTCCAATCAAGATGGCTTCTGGTGTGCCATACTTTTGTCATAAGTAAGACTGTTAGCGCTCTAGTTGTTCTTTAGAACACTCTGGGACATTCTGTCATTGGGCTATACTTGGGGTACATCTGGGTGATATTTGGGCTACATTTAGGCTCTTTTGTCTCTGGTGGCCATCTTGGGAGACCGTATGTCAGAATTTTTTAATGAAATTGAAGAGGGTTTGAGAAGTCACTCAAAATGTGCCCTAATTTTTCTTTCTGCAGCACTAATCATAATTCATATGGCAAAATATACCCCCTCATTTTGTTCCTTTTTAAATTAAATGTTTTAAGAGTTACCACTTTATTCCAATCAAGATGGCTTCAGGTGTGCCATACCTTTGTAATAAGTAGGACTGTTAGCGCTCTAGTTGTTCTTTAGAACACTCTGGGACATTCTGTCATTGGGCTATACTTGGGCTACATCTGGGTGATATTTGGGCTACATTTGGGCTCTTTTGTCTCTGGTGGCCATTTTGGGAGACTGCATGTCAGAATTTTTTAATGAAATAGAAGAGGATTTGAAAAGTCACTCAAAATGTGCCATAATTTTTCTTTCTGCAGCACTAATAATACCTTCTATTGCATAATATACCCCCTCATTTTGTTCCTTTTTAAATTAAATGTTTTAAGAGTTACCACTTTATTCCCATCACGATGGCTCCAGGTGTGCTATACCTTTGTAATAAGTAGGACTGTTAGCGCTCTAGCTGTTCTTTAGAACACTCTGGGACATTCTGTCATTGGGCTATACTTGGGCTACATCTGGGTGATATTTGGGCTACATTTGGGCTCTTTTGTCTCTGGTGGCCATTTTGGGAGACTGCATGTCAGAATGTTTTAATGAAATAGAAAAGGATTTGAGAAGTCACTCAAAATGTGCCCTAATTTTTCATTCTGCAGCACTAATCATACTTTCTATGGCAAAATATACCCCCTCATGTTGTTTCTTTTTAAATTAAATGTTTTAAGAGTTACCACTTTATTCCAATCAAGATGGCTTCAGGTGTGCCATACCTTTGTAATAAGTAGGACTGTTAGCGCTCTAGTTGTTCTTTAGAACACTCTGGGACATTCTGTCATTGGGCTATACTTGGGCTACATCTGGGTGATATTTGGGCTACATTTGGGCTCTTTTGTCTCTGGTGGCCATTTTGGGAGACTGCATGTCAGAATGTTTTAATGAAATAGAAAAGGATTTGAGAAGTCACTCAAAATGTGCCCTAATTTTTCATTCTGCAGCACTAATCATACTTTCTATGGCAAAATATACCCCCTCATGTTGTTTCTTTTTAAATTAAATGTTTTAAGAGTTACCACTTTATTCCAATCAAGATGGCTTCAGGTGTGCCATACCTTTGTAATAAGTAGGACTGTTAGCGCTCTAGTTGTTCTTTAGAACACTCTAGGAGGCTGCAGTAGAACACAAAGGAATCAACTGACAGTCTCTGTCCTTGTTGGATGTACATGTTTTACTGAGAATGTCAGACTTCATTTTCACATGACTGAGAAAGATAATGTGAATTTACAGAAAATATGCTTCCAGTTTAGCTTATAGATCCCCTTCCAAACCACTGTGGGAAAATCATGAGATATTAGTTTTCTTTCAAACAATATTCATGATATCACAGCAGAAGGTTTTTTCACATGGTAAAATCACCTTAGAACCCACCACAATTCCTAAAACGAGTATGGTACCATCAACAAATGATTTATAATGTAACTAAAGTCCTAAAACCCTCTATTAAGTACAATGCTTTTTAATGAGGTGCTATCATGTATATTGGTCCCAAGATGGCTGCCAACACTTCTTGGATGAAGTGCTGACAGCCAATCAGATCAGATGTGTGGTTAGGCTCCGCCCAGATATATATCTTTTTTTGAACCTAAATTACTCAAAATCCACTGGAGCACATATATTGAGACCTAGCAAAGGCACATCGGGCTAACAGTCCCTACAATTTTGCCAAGTTTCGTGCAAATCCATTCAGCCGTTCGAGCTAAAAGTGAGGCCAACCGCCCTATGGAAATTAACATGGGAAAACTGCGTTTTGGGACCCCCCTTTTTTCTCGGCCCCCCCTTGATGAAACCCCCCCAAATTGTCAGGGGCTGCTCAGAAACAAAATGTTCCATTTTCCTGAAAATTTCAGCCAATTCCGTCTACAAACGCCAAAGTTATTAGACATAGAATTTTCAAAAATCCCATAGAGAAAAAATCCTAACTATATATACCTACTGGCGACCGCCAGTAGGTAATATATATATATATATATATATATATATATATATATATATATATATATATATATATATATTACCTACTGGCTGTCGCCAGTAGGTAGTTATAGTTAGGATTATTTTCCATAGGAAATCCTCAACATTCTATTTGGAATAACTTTGGCCCTGGTTGAAGAATCTTAGCAAATTTCTCAAAGAAGATGGCTCGGCCCGCTGCGCTCCTTCCCTGAAAGTTTGAGGGGGATTGGTCAAGTGAGGGCTGAGATATAAGGGGGTCCCAAAACGTGTTTTCTCCATGTTATTTTCCATAGGACCTTTAGACTCGGCTACAGGTCGAACGGCTGAATGGATTTATAAGAAATTTGGCAAAACTGTAGAGTCCGGTTCGCAGATTACGCTTTTTTTGGAATGGTGTAAATCCGTTCAGTAGTTGTTGAGAAAATGAAAGTTAAAGTCAATTATATATCTATAGGCGCGCACGCGTGCGCGCACCCAAGCGGGCTGCTCGTTAGCGGAATTTTTTTTTGCTGCGTGACGTCTGTTAACATTCGATTCGAAGGAAATCAGGAAGTTTTGTCTGCCATTTTGTCACTGCGAGTAAATATATTGTTCATTTCAAAGCGTTGAAACATGGAAAGGGGAGAAGGTAGAGATTGTCTTGCTGCGTAGGTTTTCTCGGGGTGTGCAGTTAGGCCCTTAAACGCGAAAAGATATTTTTTTTTTCCGAAAAAAAATAACGGGGTGCGCGCACCCGGTCGCGCACACCTATTTACAAGAGTGTGAAAATGGAGATAAATCAGAAGTTTGAGTGCTTAGATATAAGGTGGCTCTGAAAAGAGCCTGTGTGTTAATTGAGTGTTTTCTGCATTTATAAGTAAGTACCGATGCAGAGCCTGATGTTGCAGAGGAAGATTCTGTTTCCCTCATCCGTGAAATGAACACCGTCTCTTCTATAGACGTCTTGCATGTGGTATCGCAAGTTGTTGTGGTAAATAGAACCCATGCTATAATCTCTGAGGAAAGCAGAAAAAGATTTATTTACATGTCTCCTTGCTTTCGCAATTTGTGCACAATGTTGATTGGACCAATTCCATTTCTGTCTTTGGCATATATTGGAATATACCAAGGCAGTTCGAGGAAAAAGTGTCATCAGTTGTCGAAAGGTGTCTTTTAGAAGCATTTCCAGACCTACCCCAGTGATTGTGCCTAGATCGTTCCCACCACAGTGCACAATTATAAGGTCTGGTTCTGGGAGATGCATAAAAGTTTTCACCAATGGAATCAATTGGTGACATTTCAATCCTCTTTTGGCAATCCATGTTATGTGTACATTTGGTAAGCCGAGGTTGCAAATTCGTCTGTTTACTGCATATTTTTCACTCCAGTGAATATAACTGTGTCCTATTAGCCAGACCTTCATTTTCAAGGGATTTGTAGTCGTCCTCCGATCGGTTCTGGAAGTGGAATGGTAGTTAGAAGTTGAAATTCTAAATAAAAAAAAAGGAAGAGGCTGGGTGTGGTTAAAAAAATAAAAATGATTGGTTGATTGTAATAAGTGGAGATTGAAGAGTACGTTGCATGTTAATGTTTATGTTAAACGAAAAGTACTATTGGGTGTGAAAAAAAAAGACATGTAACAGAGCCGTGGATTGGCAGGTGTTTCTGGAGGGAAAACAGTCTTCTTAGTTTGCTGTAGAAGGTTGAGACATGAACTTTTGACCTGTGCCTTCAGCAAGGTGCAGAATGAGGTGTTACCATGGAAACAGCCGGAGATGGCAGTTGGTGATGGGTGTCTCTCATGTGAGTCTGAAAATATTGTGAAGGACAACCAATTGAAATGTAAATTTGATTTTACAATTTTGCGTGAGGAAATGTGATTGGCTGAAGAGAGTTATATGAGTGTGTATTGACTGGATATCTGTGCCATTGAATTTTGGTTGGAGTGATAGCATTATTCAGAGTTCCGCAAACGAATATCTGTTTTGTGACTTTCACTGTTCTACATCGTTCAAAGCATTGGTAAAGGTAAGTGTGTAACTGTTTGTTTTGTCATGTACCTTATAATATAGTTTAATCACAAACAATGATTGATTTTCCATGTAAAAACTAATTTTTGGCTGTCATAATGTGTTGTATTTCTAAAAGTAATTTCTTCCATTTAAATGTTAAATACGCAGTAAAAAATATTTTTAATATAGAGAGTAATTATTTTTGAAATTTTGAAGCGTTTATATATAATGAGAGAAGTTGTTGAGGAAATGAAGAAATGATATTAGCAGAGACACAGATAATGCAGAAAGAGAGAGAAATGGTAAATTACTAGTGATACCGTTGTGAAAAAATGCTAATGGTTAATGAATTTGTAAACTTTTTGTCAGTCGACAAAATTTCAGGCTGGTTGGTGGCCGTGGCCTGCACTGGTGGGGATGGGGCGAGAGGGACGGGGAAGGGGGCTAAAGTGGTAATGATTAAGGTATTCACAAAGTTTCTGTTAGACGTCAAAATTATAGTGTGGTTTCTGGTCGCCGTTTGCACTGGTGGGGTGAGGGAGGTGGTCGAGTGAAATAAAATGAAAGGTTTTGACCATGAGGTTGTACAGAGATTTGTGTAGTAAATGTGTTCGTACATTGAGGTTGGAAACGGAGTATAAAAATATCTCTCTCCGTTCTGCTGTTTGACTGCATCTTCATGTCCCTTCTGTTTTCCATCTCCGTTGCCCTGTGTTATCTTATTGTCTGTGTGTGTTTGCCTTCAGTCCGGGCTGAGGAAGTTTGCTGTGGAGGCACACACAGATAGTCCTATCAAAGTAATTGGAACGTTTTCCAAAAAATAATTATATAATTGCATTGGTATTTTTAAAGCGCTACTGAATTTTTTCGTTCTCAATTACCGCTTGGTTGCTTTCTCAGAGCAGAGGGTATGTCGTATTTCACTCTTTGGTGCCTCTGCATCTGACTCTGTTCTCTGGTGGCTGGCGGAGAACTGTTTGTTATTGTGGAGATGAAAGGGTGATAAGGAGAGAAATACGACATAGCGTCTGGCTTGTAGAAGCGTGGGAGCAGTGATTAACTCTGAGTGAAGCGGAACTGTGGCGGTGCTTGGTAACAGTAAAAAATTTTTTTTAACAGTGGTATAACTGTCTGTACGGTGCGCGACCTACTAAGAAAGAGTTCACAGGCCGTAATTGGCTTGCAGGTTCTAGTATCAGTAAGTGAGGTCGAGAAAAGAAAACATTCTGGGCTTCATTTATGAAGGCCTTGCGCCACTGGTGCATCACTTTTTCCCATTTTAAAAAATGAGGCACCGGCGGCGGTAGGTCTTCATAAATAAGGTCCTTAGTTACTACAGTTAAGGTTATGTGGAATCCATGAATAGTTTTTCAATATGAAATCATTTCACTTGAGATTATGGATTAAAAGAGAAACCGTGAATATTTGAAATGTTTATTTAGAAATGTACTGTTTTAAAGGCAAATCATTATGTAATATGAGTACAGAAATTGCAAAAAACACAGTAATTGGTATTGTCAGTAGTACATGGAATACAAACGCTATAGTTGAAGAAAAATGAATCTAGTTGGAAAAAAACATTGTACACTCTTATAAGGAAGTATATCATATTTTAATAAATGGAAGAAGGTCTCTGGCCTTTCAGTTAGGGAACGATATATGAAAATGCTAGTGGTTATACATCATCAGTTTATCAATCAGCTGTCTACATGCGAAGCACTATCAAGTTTGTGTTATGTCAGTGTGTGAGGGGAAAAAAAAGGCGACAAAATGGTGAGAGGTGCATGTATGTAATCTGTTGGATGCTGCGCAAATCACTATTGAGGAGAACTACTGTATTGAGATATCTTTTGAAGATTGCAGTATTGCATTTGAAATACAGCACAAGTAATAATGGAAGTATTGTTGAAAGAACATATTTTTCTGTAAAGTTTTTTAAAAACATAATTTTATAGGAAATTAAAGGAGTAGAGGCGTGTGAGGCGGAAATAAGCATTTGAGATGCGAAATGGCGTTTACAGTTATAAAAAACTCGTTTAAAATTTACACAATAATTAGGGCACATGTAGCATATATTAGCGAGTTTTGCATCGAGTACGTTTGAAATAACCTTAGATAAGATATGCAATAGAATTGTTGAGATTAGACTGTAAAAATATAAAGTTGAAAATCGAGTAGCTGAAGAAACAAATGTAGTCCACATAAAAGACCAAAATTTAACCAGCACGAAATCATAATGTCCACTGTTAGTAAAGCCAATAGGTCTGTTCTTCAAAAGAAAATATGGAAAAGAACGTGAAGAATATAGGGAAGCAAAAGGAAATGAGGACGTCAATGGCTTGTATAAGAGTTATTGAAGCATTGTTTAGGCAAAATAGGTAGCTTCTGCTTCTAACAGGAAATCACTTTTATCATTTGAAAGTATGTCAGCTATCCAATGGAAAAGAGTAAAGCAATACTCATGATCAGTTAAAATCGGAGCCTCTTTTATTATCAGAGGGCAGCTCGTGGGTTTTCGATGTAGTTTTCTGTTAGGAAAGAGTTAACCGTCCATTGTGTAGGCAAAATAGGCAGCAAGTGCTTCTAACAAGAAATCACTGTTATTATCTGAAATCATGTCAGCCATCCAATTGAGAAGTGGAAAGGAGCATTCATGATCTGTCATTATTGGAGCGTCTTTTACCATCAGAGGATAGCTCAGTGGGTTTTCGATGTAGCTCTCTGTTAGGAAATCTTGCGCCGCTGCGAATATATTCCAATGACCCAGAACTCCTTGTATCGTTGCAAAGGCCATAAACCCTCCGTTGTAACAAAGCTGTTCATGATCAAGTAACGGATTCATGAGGTGATTGTAATTCGCTTCAGGAGGAACCAAATTGCAGAGACATAAATCCAGGGCCCACGTGAAATCACAGCTCAGGCAATGAAATACAGGCTGCACACAGGTGAAATACGAATATCGAAATGATAATCGATATGAAGTATTCAAAGTTGAGAGTGTTAAGGTGCCGTAGTACAGAAGCATTCTCTGTCGAAATAGTTCTATGTGGTCTGGCTCGTTTGCGAAGGCAGGAGGGACATCCATTTTGAATTTACCAAGATGGTAAAGGAAACGGCGCAGCACTGCCGGTTGTATAGGAACTCCACAGAATTAGGTCGCCGGCTATGCAGTGGAGAGGAGCAGAATGACTTGATAAATTTTCTAGGAGTCTAGTCACTTAAATATTGCTTAGTAGTTTGCCACGGAAATATGTATCCATTCTCAGAGGTTTATTATATTAAGGATATATATTAACATGGTGGCTCTTGTGGTTTTGTGGTTCTGTGCAAGTGTACTGTTTGCATGTGTATAATGCTGGCCCTGTAGTTTTTGTCTATGGACATGGGGCCTTATTTATGACGGCCTTGCGCCACCTGTGCGTCACGTTTCCCATGCTAAAAGTGACGCAGTGGTGGCGCAATGTTTTCATAAATAAGGCTTTTGTTTTTTTGTGACTTGGCCTTTTAGTTTTGAAAGGCTACTGTTGTAGGTGCATGAATTTTAACATGGGGAAAAGTAACATATCTGTGGCACAATGCTTTTATAAATGAGAAATTTTGTATTTATTTTTAATGGAGAGGATTTTGGCAAACTTATTAGTTATGCTTGTTCAATAACTTTACCAGGGGCGGTTTGAGGCTCATGGTGGCCTTGGACAGGGAGGGTAGGTAGGGGGTTTGTAATAGGCGGTCTGGGTGGGGTAGAGTGCGGAGATTAGTGAAGAGGGAGGGGGGGCGGTTAGGGTGTTTGGTACTGGATCAGACTCAGAGGATGCTAAATTTCTGTTATGGGCTGCCACGCAAATATGTATCCATTCTCAGAGGTTTATTATATTAAGGATATATATTAACATGGTGGCTCTTGGTGTTTTGTGGTTCTGTGCAAGTGTACTGCTTGCATGTGTATAATGCTGGCCCTGTAGTTTTTGTCTATGGACATGGGGCCTTATTTATGACGGCTTTGCGTCACCCGTGCGTCACTTTTCCCATGGTAAAAGTGACGCAGTGGCGGCGCAATGTTTTCATTAATAAGGCTTTTTTTGTTTTGTGACTTGGCCTTTTACTTTTGAAAGCCTACTGTTGTAGGTGCATGAATTTTAACATGGGGAAAAGTGACATATCTGTGGCACAATGCTTTTATAAATGAGAAATGTTGTATTTATTTATAATGGAGAGTATTTTGGGAATCTTATTACTTATGCTTGTTCAATGCTATAATGATTGTATATTGTGTAGGAAATAAGTTTGTAATAAGTTAATAAAAGTTTATTTTTTCCATTTTTAGAGTGTTTGGTGCCTGTAAGGATCAACCTGTTGAAGTTATATATTGAGAGTATATATTCTTTTTTTCAGGTGAGTTCCTTTTTATGCTTTGGCAATTTCTGTGGGTGGTGATGAAAATAATAAAGAATAATTTGTAAATGTTTTGAACATGATTTTATCTTAAATTTTTCACATGTGGTTCTATCTGCTTATACTACATATGTTCTTTGAGATGTTCTCCATTGACAGTTCAAATTATGTTTTAATGAGCTTGGGATATGTGTTCTTTTGCAAGGAGTTCAGATTTAGAAATCATTGGAGTATAATTCTTTCAGGTTTGTTTTAATAATACTTGTGAAGAGCTCGTTATTTTTAAAATCTTGTTGTATTATGTTTGGCAGTGTTCCATTTTTAATTACAGAGAGGTATTATGATATGGATCTAAATGTAATGCTCATGTTTCCTGCATATCTGTGAATATACTATGTATGGGCACTTTTTTAAATATTAATGTAGAGCTTTATTATGAGGTGGTTGTTCATGGTAAGTATGACATTTTGCATATGCTAAGACATTGACATGGTGAGTATACTGTTGTAATATAAATGGAACTGTCTCTGTGGGAAGTAGTAATCTGTAAAGTGAATTAAATGGTTTGTATAGTGTGATCCTTTTCTTTAGAGTGCATACATTTATATTGCACTTTGTAGTGATGAAATAAAAGAAATGGGTCTCTAAAAATTATTGTACAGGTAATAAATATTTCAAATATGTAGAAAATCTAAAAATAAATTTTACAGTGAAATGTCTTTTATCAACAGTAATTATTTAATTTTAAAAAAGCACAGTGTCAATGTTTAGAGTTATATTACCAATTTCTTTTTCAAAACAAGAGGAATGTGGTATCTTACAAATTATAGAGTTAATAAGTTAGAGATTATA
This sequence comes from Lissotriton vulgaris, assembly GCF_964263255.1. Lineage (NCBI taxonomy): Eukaryota > Metazoa > Chordata > Amphibia > Caudata > Salamandridae > Lissotriton > Lissotriton vulgaris. The sequence continues at coordinate 31,709 of NW_028254409.1, read as the reverse complement.
AAATTATCTGTAGTTTAAAAATTATTAAAGGTAGTTTTCAATTATACACTTATGGACAAAGATATAATTTAGTCTTTATATTTTTTTAAAAGGATAAAGAAGAATTTATTGAAAAAATACAATGGAGAATTTTTTTGAAGAAAATGAAGTGCATTTTGAAATTATAAATGAACTGATGGAGGAAATATTAGACGCGGTTGTTGGAGAGGAAGCAGATGAAAATGACTATTTTATGGACATTTCATTAGATTCAGCATATTTAGAGCTGATAGAAGAGGAGGACAATGGACTTGGAGAAGTCCCTGATGAACTGATGTTAGAAGTTCTTTTAAATTATGAACTTTTAAATAAATAAAAAAATGATAGCAAAGCCTTCGTGATGATAGTTTTCTTGATATATTCGTCGATGAAGTGCTTCATGAGAGTGATAAGATATGTTCTCATGAAGTGTAAAAGAGATTGTAGAAAAAAAGATTAAAACACTTATGATGACCGATAGTTCTTGAAAAAAGTTTACTGTTTGTATGCTTTTAATTTTTTTAAAAAAAATTGTCTATAAAGTTTAAAGAAATATAGAGTGTGATAAATTTACAAGGAAAATTCACTACAGGATTTACTACTTTGTTCAGAGATTTTCTGTTATTATCTGTATTTTATTAGAAAATGAATGTGTGGTTTTAATTTGTACGGTATATGCTAGTAGTGAACTATAATATTTGTTATTTTTGTGTCTTACAGGTTCACAATCTCATCAAAATTTTAAATTAAGATGCCGACCAGAATTGAAAAAAAGAAACTCTACAAACGGACGTACAGTTTAAAGAAGAAAAGTACAGAATTATTTTCAAAGACTGAGAGGACGGATACAAAGAAGAGTGCTCCTGGTAAGCAAACTAAAACGTTTTTTAAAAGCATTTTGGGAAGGAAAAATGTAAATATTGAAGTTCAGAAGGAGAAAACGATTTCACCATCTAAAAGGAGATCTGGAATTAAACAAAGTACTATTACTGGAATTAGGAAAGATGAAAGTCAGTACAGTAAAACCCGGAGCAATCAATTCAGCCAAATCAGGAAGCGTATGTTTTACAACAGAGTCGTTGCGAATTTATTACAAAAGGAGAAAGTTTCTAAAAAAAGATCTGTTTTTCTTAAAAAAAACTATATATAGAGGGTATCGTTGAGCGCGCATTTGAGACAAAAAGAAAATTATTTATTTTAATACTTAATAGAATAAATATTTTAAATAAGGCGATTCGAGTTTTCAAAGGTAAAAGTAAATGGAAGAGACATATAAATAGGAGTAATTTTTGTAAAGTGTTTTCTGGGAAGTGGATGCATACTTCAACTTCTGAGCCATTTTTTAATGAAGAGAGTTACTTTCAAAGTAACGATCTGTTGCATGCAGTTGACACCACTGGTCGAGCGTATGAGGTGAAGGATGGTTGTGTTATTGAGAAAGAGAAAATTGTGGTTAGAAATGCAGAAGATGTTATGGCTAGAGAAGCTTTAGAGGGACGTCCTAATGCTCCTGTTTACAGTTGGAATTGTAGTAGCATTTGTAGTGTACGACAGGATTCAATTGATTTCTTTCGCAATTTCTTACGTAAGTACACTAAAGAAAGTCTAAAAAAAAAAATTAAAATGTTGCAAGAATTAGATGAATGCAGAGTGCGCGAGAAAATAGGTCTGCAAGGCCATTCTCTGGCTTGTCTCGCTAAAAAAATATGCCAGAGTGTGTTTCATCACTTTCGGATGTTAGCAGTGCATCATACTAAAATGAGAAAATTAGTGAGAAAGTTGTACTATGCAAAAAGTCCAGCACTTAAACTTAAACAGTTAAATAGTGCTCTTTTGTATGGATGTGAATTAGATGTTAAGAAGATTTGTGCAGAAATTGAGGTAAGTTATTTTGGTCCCGAGGAAGATAATGCAGAAGGTGATATAATTATAGAAGTAAATGTGTTAGAAAATGTTGGGAATGTAAATATTGAAAATTTTGAACAAGAAATAATAAAGTTTAAGGTAATTGCAGGTGAGAAACCACATTTTTCTTGTGTCTGTTGCCGACGCATTCATTACAAAAGTCAAACGAGGTTAGTTGATTTATATTTAAAAAGTGAAGATGAAAGTAATGGTCAATGGAAAGATTTTGCAACTTATTTGTTGGTGGAAAACTATTTTGATTTGGGTTTTGAGCAACGTGTTTGTAAATATTGTTATAATAAATTAAATGAAAATAAAATGCCTGCTAGAGCTGTTCATAATAATCTAGAGTTGGTAAATATTCCATCAGAATTGATGGATTTAAATACTTATGAGACGATTCTGATTTAATGTGTACATCCTTTTCAGGCTATTGTTTGAATGGAGCCTAAGACTGGTAAATTAAATCCTTCAGACTTACTAAGAGGATTAAAGGGTAGAGTTGTGTATTTGCCTCTTGATCTTAAAAAAAATATGGAAACAATTGGTGTTGAAAATGTAGAAGAGGAACCTCTAGTTATTCTAGTTAATGGTGTACCTACAAAGAGTAAGAAAATCTGGCAAGATTTAGTGGATGTTAGGAAAGTGAAAAAGGCAACGTTGTATTTAGTGCAAAATAATAAGTATTACAAAGATGTATACGTAGAAGAAGAAGATGTAAGTGAAGAAGAGGATAGTGATTTGTGTAGTGGACAAATTGAAAAAGTTGATGTATCCAGATCTGAAGAAATTTATGAACATTACAGCGTTCATCCACTGCATTCCAAAGAAGCAATAGGGAATGCTATTGAATTATTTCAGATGAAAAAGGCGAAAGGAAATCCTATTAGTGTCTGGGAAGAAAGTTTGGAAGGTCGTTGTTTTCCACAGTTATTTCCTACAGGTGAAGGTACACGATATGATGATCGACCTATGCAGATTCCTGCATCTGAGTACCGGACAACAAGATTATATGCAGAAGATCCAAGGTTTCGCCAATGCATTCCATATCTGTTTCATCTTCTGTTTGAGAGTGACTTATCTGGTCTGTCTTATGCAGTAAATCATATCTTAAAAAGTGGTGTACATCTGCAAAATATTTCAGCAAAGGAATTTATGGATAAAGTGCATCAGAAAGATAGTGTTTTGGATTCTCATTTAATTAATTTAATGGCTTGTCAGCGGGGTACTAATGAGTATTGGTACCGTCGTCATGGAGATTTGAAGTGCATGCTTAGAAACTTAGGAGCACCAACATGGTTTTTAACTCTAAGCTGTGCAGAGTATGCTTGGGAAGATTTAATTGAATTTCTTCGGGAGGCGAATGCAAACATAGAAAACATAAACTACAAGACACCTGGAGAACTGTGTTCATTAGATCCAGTTAATGTTTGCAGGTATTTTAATCATAGTTTTGAAGCTATGATGTCTTTCATTACTAACAAGAAAAATCCGCCTCTTGGTGAAGTACTGGATTTCTTTTGGAGAAAAGAATATCAAGCAAGAGGTGCTCCTCATATTCATATGCTGCTATGGATCAAGGATGCTCCTAAATTTGGAATAGACTCGGATGAGACTGTACTGTCTTTTATTGAACAGTATGCCACTTGTGACATACCTAATAGTACCACTGATAAGGACTTAAGAGGAAAAGTGTTACGTTTTCAAAGTCATTGCTGTGGAAAATATTGTTGGCGAAAATTCAAATCAAAGAGCAAATTTTACACCAAATGTCGCTTTGGATTTGCACGACCGGTACTTTCAAAAGGAAGAGTCAACAATTTGATGTCATGTTTGCGACATAATATCAGAAGGAGGTCACCTAAAAATACGTACAATTTAAGAAGAGGTGAAGAATCGAAATATATTAATGACTATAACCCAGTCATTTTGTCCATGTGGAATGCTAACATGGACATACAATATGTTGCAGACAACTCTATTGCTGTGGCTCGATATGTAACGTCTTACATCACGAAATCTGAAAAGACGGAACTGAAGGAGATGTGGGAAGACATTTCTCATGAAAAGAGCCTGAGCAAGAAATTATATACGTACAGTTTGAAGATGCTGTCTCATCGAGAAATTGGAGCATATGAATGTTGTGACAGATTATCATCAGCAAGTCTTTATGCGAAATCAAGGACTATTCTCTGGGTGAGTTTGGGCCTAGCAGAAACACGAAACCGTGTTCTGAAACCTGTGCAAGAAATTGAGTATTTAGCCCAGAAAGAACCAAACAGTACAGACATTTTGAAAACAAATATGTTGGATACATACTATCCAAATAGAAGTACTGTGCTTGAAAACATTTGTCTGTATGAAATACTTCAAAAGAATACTTTTATGAGAAATGTTACAGAGAATATTGATAAAGGTGTACATGCTGTAATTGGACATGAAGGATGTCTGGTAAAACAAAGAAAAGGACACTTGATAAATCATCGGAAACTGAGTTGCGAAACACCTGATAAAAGAGAATTTTACTATTTTGCTCTTTTGCAACTCTTTAAACCATGGCGTAGAGAAGAGGAACTACTTGGAGACTTTGATAGTTATGAAGATTCATTCAACGCATCTAAAAGTAGTATTGAATGTCCTGTTTTCAGCAATTATCTCCAAATGTTGAATGACGAAATAGAGCAAGAAGCGACAATTGCAGCAGAGATTGCTAGAGATAGTTCACAAGGTAGTCAAAGTTCGGCATCATTAAGTCAAGATCCACTGGGACAACCAATTATTCAAAATGAAGCAGCCACCGCCATGGATGAGGTGGAAAGCGCAATGCAGCAAGGTCAAGAGAAAGTAATCGACTTAGAAGAATTAAAGAAACAGTTTAATGTTGAGCAAAGACAGATATATGATGAAGTGACAGAGCACATTGAGCATGGCTTTCGTCATGAGAGAAAAGATTGCTCATGTATGTCATTTGAACCTATTCGATTATATGTAAGTGGAGAAGCTGGGACTGGTAAAAGTTTCCTAATTAAAGGAATTACTACATATTTACAGCAAACAACTCAGTCAACACTGTCGTGTGTTGTTACTGCTCCAACTGGATTGGCAGCACATAATATAAAAGGTGTTACTTTACATCGTTTGCTGATGCTGCCAGTTGAACATTAAAATAAATTACAACATCAGAAGCTATCTGGAGAAGCTTGTTTTGAAGTTTCTAGAGTCCTTAAAAAAATGAAACTGCTTATTATTGATGAAGTAAGCATGGTCTCCAATTTAATGCTTGCTTTTGTGCATTTAAGAATGCAACAAACACTTAAGACAGAGTATGATGTGTTATTTGGAGGTAAACATGTCATAGTTTTTGGAGATCTACTGCAGCTAACTCCTGTGAAAGGACAACCTGTATTTGAAACTGTTACACATGAGGAGACCAGAAGGTGCCTGGGCAGTATTGGAAATGTAAATATATGGTCACATTTCAAATATACTGAACTGATTGAAAATATGCGACAGGCAAAGGATACTAAATATGGAAGTATTCTTCAAGATATTAGGATTGGAAAATTAACTGAAGATGCGAAAAACACTCTACGAACCTGATTACTTTCCAAGCTGTTTCCTAATGAAGATAATGTTCCTGAGAGAATATATAGGAAAGAGGTAGCAGATAAGTCAGTGATATGCTTGATGCCAACTCTGAAAGAATGTTCAGTTTTTAATGAGAAAATGTTGAATTTAGAAAATCAAGAAATTAAGAAACTGGAAGCTAAAGATAGAATAGAGCATGAAGGTAGTACTATTGTTTTGTCTGAAAAGTTGAAATTAAAATTGGATTCTCTTCAAAAAACTATATCTAAAACTGCTGGTTTAGAGAAAAATCTGTATATATGTTTAAATTGTCGGATAATTTTAAGAAGAAATTTACATGTAGAAAGAGGATTGGTAAATGGAGCAATGGGTAATGTTGTTGGTTTTGTCAATTATACCAATAGAGATGAGATTGAATTTTTGAGGATAAAATTTGATGGGATTGAGGAAGTTCAACAAATTAGTCGATGTTCAACTCGTTTTTTGCTTGTGAAAGACTTATATGTCCGTCGTAAGCAATTTCCAATTTGTTTGTTTGGCATATGCAGTGACTATAAATAAATCTCAAGGTTTAAGTGTAGATTGTGCTTTGGTAAATATTGGAAGCACTGTATTCAAAGAGGGCATTGCGCATGTTGCTCTATCGCGTGTTAGAACTTTATGTGGACTTTATCTAATTGATTATGATGAGACAAAGATTAGTGCAGATTTAAATTGTGTGAAGGAGTATAATAGGTTAAGAAGAGAATATGCTCCAAGTTTACCTCAATATCCTTTAATTGAAAGGCGTATAGTTGGTCAGAAAAGGAAAAATGAGGACAAATGTGCTGAAGTAGTCGAGAAACGACGAAAAAAAGATGTAGCTGTTGTTGGTAGCCGTAGCAAAACTGTTAGTATTGAAGAGATTGTTGGATTTAAGTTTGAAAATAGGTCTGGTGTCAACTGCTATGCAAATGTAGTAGTTAATGTTGTTTTCTTTCTGAAAAATGTTAAGGAACAGATTATAGAAAATCAGGAGCATACCTTTTGCTATTCTTTAAATTCTATATTTGAAATGTGTAGTAGTGGTGATAGTGAAGTAGCAAGTGTTTCGGAACTAAGGAATGTTTTAGACATATGTGCAGGAGTAAATCAATTTTCTCAGAATATTCAGCAAGATTGTCAGGAATTTATTATGTATATGTTTACAGTTTTGGAAGATGAAGGTGTAGATATTGATAGTCTTTTTGGGCTTTCTTATAAATGGGAACATAAGTGTGATAATTGCTCATTTTTAAGTAGTACTGAGATACCCAGTGAAAGATTTTTATATTTGACATTACCAGACTGCAAAGAAGTGCCTTTTAATAAACTAGTTAAAGATGCGCATCAAAACATGGTCTGTCCTCAATGCAAGTCTGAAATGTTATCAACTTTATTTATCCATAGATACGGACAATATGTAATTTTAATGTTTCAACGATGCAGAGCTGATGGGAGTAAATTGTCAACTTTAATTAAAAATTTTGTGGCTTCTCAAGTTTCTATTTCTAGAAGAACATTTGTAACTGTAGCCATTATTTTTCATGAAGGGCCTTCTACATCATCAGGACATTATACAGCTTATTTGAAGTGTGCTAGTGGCTGGACGCTTTGCAATGATAGCCAATTGACTTTTAAAAAACGTTTGCCTTTTGCCTTAAGTAACTCTTATTTGTTATTTTTGGAACCCAAATTTCAGTAGAATGATTTGCTGTAGGAAGATGTTTACTGTAAAGATCTGAAACTTACTAGTTTACAAATATCATGTAAATGAGGGTGTACAAATCTATAAATGAAATTTGTGTTTTGCATAGTGATAACATCAGGTACAAATTTACTTAATGTTTGATGGTATAAAATATGGTACAAATTTTGATTGTGAAAGTACAGAAAACAATAGATAAGACTAAGATTAAATAATTTCAGAAAAAAAACTACTTAACTCATAGTATTTGGCCAAGTGGAAAAATATGAGAGAAGAAAATGAGTACTTTTGAAAATTATTTCAAAACTTATATGGACGCAAGTGTTTGGGAGAGGTATTTGAAAGATAATGAGTTAGCTTATACAATTTGGCCACGCGGAAAGGTATGAGAGAAGAAACTGTGTCTTTCAAATACATTTTTTATAGGAGATTGCTGCACGGGGCTTTGTTGAGATATCATGAAAAATAAGTGGTATACTTTAATTAGGTTGTAACTGAGGAAGATGTAGTGTGCTTACTCAAGAAATTGCGAATTTGAGGAAAACATTTAAGACATGTTTTTTTCAAGTATTTATAATATGTATGCAGATTTTGTATGGGTTTTTTAAACATAATCATTTTGATTGTGTTTTTTTTCCCCGCTGTTATATGATGATTAATATTGAAATCACTCTTGATAGTGAAAATCAATGTATTCTGAGGACAGCAAAAATAAATCATTTAATATGTTGTTTACTTATTTTGTTACATTGCATTCAGAAATATGTATTATAACAGATTTTTTTTTTACTCTCCTCCACAGATATTATATTTATAAGGTAAGTTTAATTAATAATATCTGACAGTTTTCTTTGCATCTCTCTTATTGTTTCCTATTGTTTTTTCTTTGAATAATATACTTTATAATCTTATTTTTTATTTTTTTCCACAGGTGCTACGTTTTAATAAGAAATTTACTTTTTTTTTTCTTTTTATTAGGTAAGTATATAAAATAAAGACATTTTTACATCATTGTGTTATTTATTTCTCTATCCTTCTTAAAGCAATGTCATCTTTTATATTGAACACTTCCACATAGGATTGGGTGCATTGTTAGAAGGTATGCTTTAAAAGTGATTTAATAAAATGAGCGACATTTCACTGAGTGAGTTTAGCAAAAGTGATATATGAAAACAATGGTGGATATGATATTAAATGTTACATGGTGTTCTCTGCAGGACTTAAAATCCTGTGTTGCAGTGCCAATTCTGCCTCAAGATTAGGGGGCTGGGGGGCTTAGTGGTACTTGTATGGTCATGATAGAGCTAATCCTTTTATGAGCCATGGTTCAGGTGTGTTTATGATAGAGTGGTTCCGTCATGGTTCTGCTTAGTGAATAGAACGTGTTAAGGAAGCACAATGTTAGTGTTGTGCATGCACAGCGGCAAGTTCATCACAAATGTTGTCCGTCCTGAGGACAAATGAGGCAATGCTCATGATGGAGCATCTTTGTGATGAGTATGGAAGCATTTAACAGCTGTTAAAAAAACCTGAGGGGTTTCTATAAAGACGAGATATGTGTGTCATTCTAAAGCCCTGTATCATAAAGAAGTGTTCCTCTGAAGTAATGCGTCTTGAAAGTGGCTGACTGTAATTTATGAGATTTTACTCAGTGACTTTCTGGGCCATGTTGTTTCAAAACTGTGCATGTGATTGAAGTAGGCGTAGGTCTTGACGCAGCAATTTGAATATAGAGGTATATTTTCAAGGGTGTTTATCTGTGTTTTTTTGCTTTAAACGCGAAGAAAGCAGAGATAAAATTATCTCTCTATTACCTAGCTGCTGCTAACACCAGTTAGCGACACCTACTAGGAAATAGTGACATTTTGGGCCCCACTTTGTATGTCAGTTGCATTTATATCTAATGAGATGCAAAGTGGGCGTGCCAAGATGTTAGCAACTGAAAATAGTCTTTAACATCGCTATCTCTTATTACTAGCTTTTGGAGATATTTGCGCTAAGCGGGAATATTTCTAAAAGCTAACACCTGCCCTGAGCAGTTCTTAGCCATGTTATCCAATGGGAGGTGGATAACATGGCTAATAGCATTAGGTCGCTATGCATGAATAATGCTGACCTGTCTGTGATACTCATGCTTTGCAACGATTTTTACCGCATTTGCGTTAAACCTCATTAATACCAAGGTTTATTTGCGGTAGAAATCGCTGCAGCGCTGCGGTAACTTTTTAGTCTCTAACCAAGTAGAAGGACTACTACATACTTGAATATTGTTTAGTGCTTATTTTCATTAAGACCGTCACAGAAGTTCAATGGATCCGAGGCGCTGTTCTTGTGCATCTTGGCGAGTGCCAAGCCTTTGTAGCAGTGGGAGTGAGGCCTCTACAAGGGGCGCAGCTTAGCTCCTTTTGATGTTTACAATTGCAGATGGCAGGGTACAGATGTCCGTGAAATTTATGGATGCTTAGTCACAGTAGAGTGTACGTGGTGCTCTTAGCACCTCATTACGACACACAGGGGAGCCACGTTGCACAGTTGGAGATCAGAGACTTAGGAAATAAAACTTTATAATAGCAAGGGCTCTAAGCGATACAAATCGCCCGTTCTCGGTGTAAAAAATATCACTGCTATTGGTGGTATTTTCTATGGTGTTAGTGCTCGAAGGAGAATAGTAACATATATGTGAAAGAAAATTCAGTAACAGGCTCAGCATTTCACATTATCGCGTGAAAACAAAAGTTGTTCTCACATAGCAATAAGTCTCTTATTATTAAGGGACAGAGTGTATCTAGTGCTATTTACTACACTGCTATGTGAACGATGTCGAATGTTTCATAAGAGGAGGCTTTAAAAGTTTTTCGATAAACTGGTTTTCCAGGGAAGTGGGTGGAGTGTTCCGTGTAAATTGCAGAATAGAAACTAGTAAGAACCAATTGGAAGTGTTGTTTTAAAGTCACATGACTTCACATGCGTGTCTCGCTGCCTCTACGCGATAGGTGGGTGCGCGCACCCGGTCGCGCACTAAAAGAAAGCGGCGAGAAAATATCAGCTAATATGCTCTTGGAGCTCGTTTTGGTACAAAGAGTTAGTTCTGAAAAGAACTTTTTTTTTTTTTTTTTTTTTGGAAACAAGTGTTATGATGCTTTTGATTTCTTAAAGTTGCTAAGACATTTTTCAGTATGTCATACTATCCAAATAAAGTGAAGAAATTTAACTTTTCTTGGAGCATTTATGACTCTCAATTTTGAGTTTAATTAGAATAAAGCTTTGCTCTCCATATACAAGAAGTTCTTGCATTTCATGTGCATGTTCGCCAGATATGGTTTCAAGTCCATCTCAGCACTCGATGGAGATACAGGTCATTCTGCAGAAGATGTGCTGGTCACTTCTGATGGTAATAGCGTGGCCTCCGTTTTTCTTGTCAAAGGTGGTCGCTCATTTCCTTCAGATTCGGAAGATGAATGCGGAACGGTAGCCATTGCAGCAAAGTCTTCGGGAAGATGTTCGACGTTGTTCTCTCTTGAGAGTAGAAAAGAAAGTGATGGAAGTGGGTGGAGTACTGCGTGTAAATTCCAGAATAGAAACTACCAACAACCAATTGCAAGTGTTGTTTTCAAGTCACATGACTTCACATGCGAGTCTCAGGTCCTGTACGCGATAGGTGGGTGCGCGCACCCGGTCGCGCATTAAAATAAAGCGGCGAAAAACCATCTCATAATATGCTCTTGGAGCTCGTTTTGGTAGAAAGAGTTAGTTCTGAAAAGAACTTTTTTTTTTTTTTGGGAAACAAGTGTTATGATGCTTTCGATTTCTTAAAGTTGCTACGTCATTTTTCAGTATGTAATACTATGGAAATGAAATGAAGAAATTTATCTTTTCTTGGGGCATTTGTGACTTTCAATTTTCAGTTCCATAAGAACGAGGCTCTGCTCTCCATACAAAAGAATTTCTCCACAATCGTTGCATTTCATATGCACCTTCGCAAGATATGGTCTCAAGTCCATCTCAGCACTCGATGGAGATACAGGTCGTCCACCGGAAGATGTGCTGGCCACCTCTGATGGTAATAGTGTGGCCAGGGCTCTTGTCGATGCTTTTGCATAATGCTCAGGGTGCCTTTGTTTAACATGCCGCTGCATGGTATGTATAGAAAAGGAATATTTTCTATTTGGATTTCCCCTTGAGAGCTCCGAATTGCATATCGTGCAGGTTACTTTTGGCGCATTCACTTTCTTTTGATCTTCAGGTTAAGTGAAAAATTGCCAAATGAAAGATTCCTTTTTTCTTCTTAACGGTGGTCGCTCATTTCCTTCAGATTCGGAAGATGAATGCGGAAGGGCAGCCATTTCAGCAAAGTTTTCCGGAAGATGCTCGACGTTGTTGTCTCTTGAGAGTAGAAAAGATTGTGAGGAAAGTGGGTGGAGTGCTTCGTGTAAATTGGAAGTCTTGTTTTCAAGTCACATGACTTTACATGCGCTTCTCAGGACGTGTAGGCGGTGACACTATCTAGTTACAAACGTGATTTGGAAGTAGCGATGTTCTTTACTGAAGTTTAAAAACGTGAAAAGAAGTGAATTCAAACATACGGATTTCACATATTTTTAGAGCTCGATTTAAGTATACAATTATTAAATTATAAAACCTTTTATATTTTTTAAAAAAAATATTAAGGTGTGTAGAACCAGTCACGCACGAACGATTAAAAAAAATTTGGCTCCATTTAATTAAAAGGTTTATATGACAAAAAAAAGCCTAGGTTCAGCGTCTTAACGTACTATAAGTTCTTTCATTGGTCTATGAAGAAATTCATTAGGTTTAAATTGGAAAGCTTTCTTGATATAAATAGGTGGGTGCGTGCACTCGGTTGTGCACGTAAGATTGGTATGTCGATATTTATTTCAGGTATATCTTTCATACTTAGGAACTAGCATTCAAAAAACCTATGAAATTCACTGAAAAAACCCTAGGTTTTACACACGTTATAGTTAGGAAGTAGCATTTGAAAAACCTATGAAATTCACTGAAAAAACCCTAGGTTTTACACACGTTATAGTTAGGAAGTAGCATTTAAAAAACCTATGAAATTCACTGAAAAAACCATAGGTTTGACACATGTTATAGTTAGCTGGACATTTTACTCATATAAAACCAATGAAATTCCCCGTTATAGTTACTTCAGCTAACTATAACTCGCGCGCCCGCAATGCACTGCTGATGATGTCACACATCACATCACTCATGACATCATCTATTAAATGGGTTAGTTTTAAAAACTACATACATTTTATATATGTAGATCTGAAAGATGGTTGAACAAAAATGTAGTATATAAATGTATAACCGGTTGTTTTTTGGGTGAAAATAGATTCTATAACTGACTGATTAAATATATCTTAATGAGTACATGGGTTACTGAGTAATATTTAAATATATACATATCTGTGTCTGTCTATCAGTTTCTATTTTAGTGGCTGAATGTGTTGATGAGTAGCTATATCATTGAAACATTATATCTATATAGGTTATTGTTTCTTTATTATTACCAAAAGTATCTCAGTGTCTAAGTGTTAATATGCTACATTAGGAGATTTTACATATTCCATTCATGCAAGAGTCAGTGACATACTATTCCTATATGTTGTAGGCAGCATATGTGAGATACTAGATATTATCAGTGTTATCAAGAGTAATGTCACTAACCATGTGATGAGTGATGTAATATGTAACATCATCAGCAGTGCATTGCGGGCGTGCGAGTTATAGTTAGCTGAAGTAACTATAACGGGGAATTTCATTGGTTTTATATGAGTAAAATGTCCAGCTAACTATAACATGTGTCAAACCTATGGTTTTTTCAGTGAATTTCATAGGTTTTTTAAATGCTACTTCCTAACTATAAAGTGTGTAAAACCTAGGGTTTTTTCAGTGAATATATATATATATACATATATACATATATATATATATATATATATATGAAGAAACACACTCCTGTTCCGTCAATGATCGGCGGAACCAAACAGGTATGGACCTCCAGCTGTCCTCTTCAAATGTAGCGAGCAGTAATTACAGAAAAAAGAATCACTCCTCAAGTGAGTTGCAGGATGACGTATTTATTCACTGAAAAGACAACGCGTTTCACTCCACTCAGGAGCTAGTTCACATAACGCACTCAAAAACACAGGGACAATTTATAGTTAAAATAAAAGTGGGACAATTCAAAAAAGTGCACGCCCTCTCTGCATTACTGATAAATATAATAGACAGACTAACTCTTATATAAATGCATAAAAACGCAAACAGACTGGTATTTACAAAACAGGCTTCCAATTGATCAACAAATTGATTAAAAAACATGTTCAGAATGTTGCGACATAGTACCTAGGTATTCAGTAGATAGTATATAGACAAAAAACACATGTCAAAATACAAAATGCCAAATATATGTTGAAATCCAATTCATAAAATGTGCATTGCATATTAAATAGACTACCACTGAAATAAACAACGTCAGATTAGTTGAAAAGTCACCAAATGGATCAATGATTTCAAAACTTGTATTTGATTGCGTTAGATAAAGGAATGTGCTGTCAAGATGAACAGTGACCAGGAACAAAGTGCAGTGATAAATCATACGAAAAGAAGGCCAAAGATGTTCAGGCTGTGACCCAAAACAATTATTTTTTTAGAAATTTGAAAAAGTACACAGCAAACTTGATGACACGTTAATGACAGCCTTACTTAATATATCTAAATAAAATGTAGACATGGCAAAACAAATAAGTGTATTATAATAATCTTTCTACATTAATCAAAAATTACAATAGTCACCAGCCCGCGACTAAATGTAAATGATTGTACCGAAGCAGCAAGCTAAGAAATGAAAAATAAAGAGTATATCAGCAGGCCAAATGCCCTCAGGATAGTTAAGGACTAAGTAGGATTTGAAAAACAAGTTTATAGAAAATTAATTAGATCTTCCGTCAAACTAAGGCCATTTAGAGCCGTAGTATCTAAAGACAGTATGAAATGTGATTCTTTCTGCCTAAGTAGCTTCATACGGCCCCCACCCCCGGCCGGTCTAAGGTACCGAGCACAAAACAGTGTACTCAAAATCTTTTAGTTTTTTATCATGCACCGCCCGAAAATGCCTCGCTACAGGATAGTTATTATCGCTGTTAATGATTGCGCGAATATGCTGGAGAATGCGTTGGTGTACCGGGAGCTTGGTGCTCCCAATATATTCGAGATTGCAGGTGCATCTCAGTTTATATACAACAAATTCTGACCTGCAGGTTAGATATTCATGAATAGGTGTCAGCGTCTCACTAAATGCTGTAACATAGTGGGTGCTGTTTTTGGCAAAGGTACAAGAGCGGCAATAGGTGCATTTGAAGAACCCTGTTTTGTTAAGAAAGATTTTTTTAGGTGGATTTTCAGGCGCCGGCCTATCCAATGCATCACGCATGGAAGGCGCTCTTATAAATGCTATAGTTGGTGTGCTTGACAACATTGATCCAAGGATAACATCCGTTAGTATTATTGGCCATTCTGTACATATGATACGTCTGATCTTACCCTCCTGTGCACTAAAGGTAGTTATAAGTTTCACAGTGCATTCAGAGATTCGCATGTTAGACACCTTGGGTGCACGGAGTGTTTTACGAGCTATTGAGCTTGCTTTCTGAAGAGCCTGTTCCAGAGTGTAATTGGAATAGCCCCAATTCAGGAAGCACTGTTTGGACTCTTTGAGAGAAAGATCTAATGAGTCTTTGTCACTGCAAATTCTGCAAATGCGCACAAACTCCCCGTAGGGGATACTGCTGATGGTATGAGCACTCCGAGCATTCAAAATTGCATTGCCCACTGTAGATTTGCGGTGGAGACGGGTTTCAATTTTGTTGTTCTTTATAAAGATTTGAACATCAAGAAATTCTGCTACATTAGTTGTTACAGTGGATGTGAACTTAAGATTTAGTTCATTAACATTCAGATCCATCACAAATGCGTTAGCCTCCTCAACTGTCCCCCTCCAAATTATACAGACGTTGTCAATGAAACGCCAATAATTGACAATGTTAGGTAGCCAACGTTGGTGCGTGGTCCTGAGCTCGCGCTCCTCCCACCAGCCCACATGCAAACATGTGTAATTGGGGGAGAAGCACGAGCCCATCGCCACACCACGCAGCAGTTGATAAACATGGCCCTGAAACCGGAAAAAGTTAGCGGTAAGGCAAATCTTAACCATTTCAATTAGCATGTTGTTATGATCCCGAAAACAAATGTCCCTTTTGCTCAAATAGTATTTACAGGCGTTTATACCTTGATGATGGTTAATAGAAGTATACAGTGGCTCAATATCCATCACTAGGAACAAATAGTTAGCACACCATTCCACATTCATGAACTTATTAAGGAAGTCCGTTGTGTCCTTTAGGTAGGACGGGAGTTTTGTCATATGTGGTTGCTAAAAATAATCCACATATTTGGAGAGATTTTCATTCATGCTTCCGATGGCAGCGATGATGGGGCGCCCCGGGGTTGGTGTCATTTTTTTGTGTATTTTAGGGAGGAAATACAAACTTGGCGTAACAGGATGCTCGTTGTTGAGGAAGCTGGATTCATCCTTTGTCAATAACCCTAGTCTCTTCCATGCATGAATTTGTTTGCGGGTTTTTTCATGACTCTGTGTCATGGCAAATCGGGTTGACAACAAATAGCAAGAGGTGTCAGATAAATGTCTCTCCGCCTTGATGATATAATCTTTTGTTTGCCATAGCACCGTATTACCTCCCTTGTCTGCATTTTTAATTATTACATTGTTGTTTTTTTGTCATTTACTTAGAAGCTAGTGATATTGTCTGTCATTATAGTTTTGTTGTTTCCTTTGATTCGTAATTTCCCTATTCAGTGGTTTCAACTCTGTAATGACTCTATCACTGAATACATCCACTGCATCGCGTGGCACAATAGGTAGGAAAGTGGATTTGGGGCGAAAAGGCGTGGCGACTGAACGTCTGACATTAATGCTTTGGCTCACATTAGGAATAGGTTGAGAGTCATTGTCATATGCTAAATCAAGCAGGTTCTGCAAGCCAGTGATGTCTTGTACCTGAAGGAATGGCCCTGAATCTTCAGAAATCTCCGCAGTTGTTTTTTTGCGTTTGGATTCCAGTTTAAAGTATTTGATTAATTTAATTTTGCGGATAAATTTATAGACATCTATTCTTGTCTGATTGTAGGAGAATCTGTTGGATGGACAGTAAGAGAGCCCCAGTGAAAGCAACTGTTGTCCAGCTTTGGTCAACATGAGATCATTTAAATTAATGACAATATTCTCATCGGTGCTTGTCATTTTCTCCAATACTTTTTTGTTTTCCCTTGCGAGGTACTTGCGTTTGAAGATCCACCTCCTTGAGCACCTGCGCTGGCTGATTGATTGCGTTGTTTTGTTTGAGGATTCTAGGGGCGCAAGGAGTAACGCCGGTCCTCGCTGACAAAATTCAGCTCCTCAATTAAAGAAAAGTTTTCACGACCACTGATGCCTGGAATGGGTCTCACTGGCTCACCTTCTTCATCACTGTTCGAGGTTAAAGAGTTGATTGACAGTCTATTGCTGTTGTCGGTTTGTAAAAGAGTATTGGAAGTTGTAGGTTGAATACCTATTGGGTTACCAATGTTTGACAAAGCTTTGCGTTTAAGGGTGTCATATTTGCAGGAGAAAGTAAAGATTCTGCCAGTGGCATAGTCATTTTTGTCCCGTGCAAATTTCGTGATCTTCCTCTCTATGATTGTTTCCTCCAATTTCTTTGTGCGAATGTCAAGTTCTGCTTTGCTCTTGGTAATGAAGTCGGTTTCCCCAGAGGCTTCCAGAAGGCTGTTAACACGATCAATCTCAACTAAAGGTTTTTCTCGATCTGACTCTGCATACTTGATTAGTATGTGTATCATGTTCATTGAGCTTTTTAGATTGTTATCAGCCCGTTCTTGGAGCATTTGGGGATCTGGGTTCTCATACGTGGGAACAATTAGCACTCTCAGACCTCGTAGTACTCTGTCGGCGTCTCTGTACTTCTCGAGGGATTTGTTCTCCCACCACTTGGATATTTCGCTGTGTAATAGTTTCTCTAATGTTTTTATAAGTGTTTTCACATTGTTGTTTGCAGCAGTAGGTACAACATTAATAAAATTAGGCGTCTTTGTCGGAAGGCTGTCAAAACGTGCATCAGCTGTGGCTTCCCTGTTTCTGAGCGCGTCGCTCGATATCATAGTAAAAAGATTAAATCTCACAGTAAACTCCTCCAAAGAAAGAGACGAGGCCACAGTAGGGGAATTCGTGGAGGCACCTGTATTCTTAAACCCTGCAGAAACGGCGAATACATTTCGGCTTTGTAAGCCTTCCTCAGCGCCAGCAGTAAACAGGTGGTGGTCACATATTCATCTCTTAAAGTGTCCTGCCACAATCTATTGGATTGCAATCCGCTACGCCCCCAAGCCAGTGCTTTAGCTTACCTGCAGCAAATCGCCCTATGTCTGCGAACTGCAAGTTCTAGAAAGCTGTTCATTATTCCAAGTAGGTATATCGAGGGTCGTTCAATCTCTGTGCGGAATGCGGGGCATGAGATGTGTAGTGAAACCATTTTCCTGCATGATATGGTGTTTGAAATCAGGGGCCCCCTCGAGTCCCCAACCGCATCAACCCTCAGTTCAAGAGTCCATTCGGCAGGGGCAGATACGGAACTCCATTTCGCCCAGCGTGGAGTACAGTGACTCTAACAATGCTTTATCTCCTTCTGAATCCGGTGGTGGGCTCAGGCATATACAATCCCTTGAGCAATGTAAAAATCTACTGCAGCAGAAAGCCGAGGAAACCAGGCCAGCTTAACGATGCAGGCCTCTGAAGCGCGTCTCTGCCCACCGCGCTGAAACATCACAGTAAACTCCTCCAAAGAAAGAGAAGAGGCCACACTAGGGGAATTCATGGAGGCATCTTTATTCTTAAACCCTGCAGAAACGGTTAATGCATTTTGGCTTTGTAAGCCTTCCTCAGCACCAGCAGTAAACAGGTGGTGATCACACCTTCATCTCTTAAAGTGTTCCGCCACGATCTATTGGATTGCAAGCCACTCCGCCCCCAAGCCAGTGCTTTAGCTCACCATATATATATATATATATATATATATATATATTACCTACTGGCGGTCGCCAGTAGGTAGTTATAGTTAGGATAATTTTCAATGTTAAATCTCAACATTCTATTTTGAATAACTTTGGCGCCGGTTGACGAATCTGCCTGAAATTTTCAGGAAAATGGTCTCATGGCGGTCCGGTCCTTCCCTGAAAGTTTGGGGGGGATTCGTCAAGCGGGGGCCGAGATAAAAGGGGGGTCCCAAAACGCGTTTTCCCCATGTTAATTTCCATAGGGCGGTCGATTTCACTTTTAGCCCGAACGGCTGAATGGATTTCCACCAAACTTGGCAAAATTGTAGGGACTGGTAGCCCGATGTGCCTTTGCTATGTCTCAAGATATGTGCTCCAGTGGATTTTGAGTAATTAAGGTTCAAAAAAATATATATATCTATAGCAGCGCACGGGTACGCGCACGGGTGCGCGTACCGTGCGCGCCACGCGACTTGCGCGAGGAAAGCTGATTGGCTCTCGGGTGTCTGTAAACATTCTAAACAGTCCGGAGCGGCCGCCATCTTGTGTCTCGGTAAAATCGAGACACAAGAGGTGGCCAAAACAAAGAGGGAAATGAACATAAGGGGGCAGAGTAGACCCCCCCTGACCCCCTAGGTTTGATGTGGGGGCCATAAAAGGGCCCCGCAAGGCAAAAAAAAAAATTTTTTTTTTTTTGATTTTCGCGGGGGGAGCGCCCGGTACGCGCACGGGTGCGCGTACCCGGAAGCGTACCATGGGAAAAAAGAATGACAGTTTTAAAAGTAGCTGTTTAGAAAAAAAAATGTTTAGTTGTTTTTTTTATACATACACATACATATATATAAATGCATATGCACATATATATATGCATATATGTCTATATGTGTGCGTGTAGAGAGAGGTAGAGAGGTAGAGGTGTAGAGGTAGAGAGGTAGAGAGGTAGCGGTAGAGAGGTCGAGATTAGTAGAGAGAGAAGAAGAGAGAGGTAGAGAGGTAGAGAGTAGAGAGTGAGTAATAGAGAGTAGAGAGTGAGTAGTAGAGAGTAGTAGAGAGCAGTAGAGAGAGTAGCAGAGTGAGTAGTAGAGAGTAGTAGAGTGAATAGTAGAGTGAGTAGTAGAGAGTAGTAGAGAGTGAGTAGTAGAGAGTAGTAGAGAGTAAGTAGTAGAGTGAGTAGTAGAGAGCAGTAGAGAGTGAGTAGTAGAGAGTAGGAGAGAGTAAGTAGTAGAGAGTAGTGGAGAATATTCCAAAGTTTGGCACAGCACCACTTTCACAATGAGTCCAATCAAATCATATCACTTAGAGTACTTATTGAAGCGCTGAATCTTGGTGTATATTCAAATGCTTTTATTTTCCTTAAGTTTATGTACCACCGCCAGCCGAAACGTTTCGTTCTGTACAACAGAACTTCTTCAGGGCGTTCTTATTTCCTTCAAGTTATGTCGGTATCCCGTTGTCATATAACTAGATATTTCTTCCAAATGTTAGACGAGACATAAGTATATTCTTATTAAAAGTGACTAGGTATCAATTTTACCCACACAATTCGGGCAGACTTGAGTAATTTATAGCATCCTCAAAGTCAGTCTTTCAAAAATTCCAAAGTATAGGACATGATAATCCAAATCCAAATGTTTCTCAAGAAAAGTCATTTACAATCGTTCGGAATATCGGTGTTTGGGCAGATATGATCCAGGGACCCCCAGTATGCAAGGGGAATTAGTCCCCCCTCTACAAACATGCACGGGGGCTGCGTTGCAGAGAGGTGTAAAAAGGGTTGTGGCTTCATTACACCTCTCTGCAATGCAGTCCCCTGGCGCATACTGGAGATTCCTGGTGGGCTTTCAGGTCTTATATAGTTAGGAATTAGCATTAAAAAAACCTTTGAAATTCACTGAAAAAACCAAAGGTTTCACACCAGTTATAGTTAGGAATTAGCATTTAAAAAACCTTTGAAATTCACTGAAAAAACCATAGGTTTCACACCAGTTATAGTTAGGAATTAGCATTTAAAAAACCTATTAAATTCACTGACAAAACCAGTTATAGTTAGCTGGAAATTTTACTGACATAAAACCATTGAAATTCCCACGTTATAGTTAGTTGGACTCACTATAACTTGCGCGCCTGCAATGCACTGCTGATGACGTCACATATTACATCACTCATGACATGGTCAGTGACATCACTCATGACATCACTGATGACACCATCCAGTGAATGTGTGTCTTTCTGGAAAATAAATTTGTTTTATATATGTATTTGTAAAGGTCGATGGAAGAATAAATGTTTAAATAAGTGTGTAAATGGATGTTTTTTTTAACAAAAATTGGTTGGTTAACTGGCTTATTAAGTGTATCTTAGTGAATACATATATTAGCGAGTATTGTTTAAATATTTAAATGTTTGTATCAGTGTTTCTCTTTGTGTATAAGTGGCTGCAGGGGTTGGTGACTGACTCACTGTTTGTATGTGTTTTGAAGACAGAATATGTGCAGGACTGTATGGGTGGACGAGTGTGTATATGTGTGTGTTAGTGAGTGAATGACTGTCTCACTAGTGTCTTCATTACTAACGACATATGTTTTAATCTAGTATATGTGAGTATTGATGTATATAAGTGAGTATAGTATATATAGTGAGAGATTGTAGGAGTTCCTGTTTAAATAAGTATGTGTTTCTATAAGTGATTGTTTAAGAGAGTAAGTATGTGTAAGTTTCCTTAGAAGTAAGGTGGTAGTGTGTGTATAAATGTATATGCAAATAAATGGATGTTCAATAGTTTATGTGCATGTGTGAGTATGTGTGTGAGTAACTTTTGGATGACTGCTGATGTGTAACAGGATGTATAGGTGTATCACTACATATGATGAGTGAGTATATATATGAGTGACTATATAGAACTGTTGGTGAATGAGTGGATGAGTATATAGATGGTGGAATTACTGAATTGGTTGTTGTTACTGGTTTGGGTATCTCCATTTTTTTGAAAATGTTTGTTTCTATTTTTGAATATTTGTTTCAAGCGTTACATTACACTGAAATTAGGTCTGTCACTCTGTCACAAGGATGGTGTCATCAGTGATGTCATGAGTGATGTCACTGACCATGTCATGAGTGATGTAATATGTGACGTCATCAGCAGTGCATTGCAGGCGCGCAAGTTATAGTGAGTCCAACTAACTATAACGTGGGAATTTCAATGGTTTTATGTCAGTAAAATTTCCAGCTAACTATAACTGGTTTTGTCAGTGAATTTAATAGGTTTTTTAAATGCTAATTCCTAACTATAACTGGTGTGAAACCTATGGTTTTTTCAGTGAATATATATATATGTTACCCAAAGTGATCCTTCAGCCCTTTGGACGCGCTCAGCAGTGTGTGCTCTGCCTAGGGGTCGGATCCTGACCCAGGAAATTTCGGAAAACAAAGGAGGCGGCACAATCAGGATATCTTGGTTAAGCCTTTATTTCAAGACTATTCACCCCACCAACGCGTTTCAGCCTTACACGGCCTTGCTCACGGTCGGTTAGTCCCTCTACAGTGTTTCTATATATACTGACCCATAAACAGCCATTTATGAGGCATTATGGGATAAGTAGTTTTTTTGTTACATTTTAGTGAAGAAAAAAAATTGATAAAAGAAAAGAAAGACTTGGCATGCTTATAATTTCAACATGTTGTAAGTAACTTAATAATTGTCAAATAATACAGGGTCTAGTACCCTAGTCTTTTCATGATGTTGCCAGTTCTGTGTATAGAGAATGTAGGGTGTAGTACCCTAATTTCTACTGAGGCTTTCAGTCCAGGTGAATGTGCAGGTCTTCCCCAAAGTTCATCCCTCTCGGGTGTTTGGTGCGGAGTCTGATAAACATCCGCGAATCCATTTGTCGTAGTCTGCGGACTACATCACCTCCTCTTTCCATTTTGTCCAGAACTTTTACCCCAAAGAAATGCATCTGCCTCCAATCTCCGTTTTGGCATGTGCTCATGTGTTTGGCAGTGGCATATTGCATGTTGGAGTTTTTTACTGCCCTTATATGCTCCAAAATTCTTTTTTTCAACATGCACGTCGTGCTCCCTACATATTTCATTCCGCATTTGCATTGTATGATGTAAACAACATTTTTGGAACTGCAAGAGATTTGTTGTTCTATTTTCATGGACTTGCCATCCGGTTCTTCAATCATTCTCATGTGTTTGCCAATTTTGCAGGCCTTACAAGAGTTGCAGGGTTGAAATCCATTGCGTTGTGTACTAAGCCAGTTCTGTTTTGGTCTTTCTTGGAAATGACTTTTTACTAGTAAGTTTTTCAATGCGGTGTTCTTTTTGTATGTTATTAGGGGAGCATTTCCAATGCGACCGCCAGTAGGTAATATATATATATATATATATATATATATATATATATATATATATATATATATATATATATATATATATATATATATATATATATATATGTGAAGTTTAAAACAAAAAAAATGCTACAGCATTAATAATGCATTTTACATTTAAAATGTGTTTGGAATATATTAGCATAAACTAAAACTATTATTTGGAATTTTCAATTAAAAAATACCACTTTAACTAAAAAAAGTATATTTTTTATTATTTTGTGGTTTTAATGAAAAGAAATAAAAATTATTTCACATTTATAAATTCAGAAAAGGATATTTAATAAAATATGCTAATATTTTTTCAGACAATTCATCAACAATACATTTATATTATTTCTATTTTAAATATTTGAATTTAATTTAATTTAAAAAAAAAACATGGGGTTTAATTTTAAGTCCCTGCTTTCAATATTTTCTGTGGGAGGGTGATGCAGTTGCTGTGGTTAGCCATGTGTGATGCTGGAGTTACACCAGCTCTGAGCTTGGGCACATGTACTTCTGTTTTGGGCACTTTGTAGCTGTAATAACTATAAAAGTGCAGTTTGTAAATAGGACTAGGCTTACTCTTTTGTGATTGGGTGCACATCCCTTCCTGCACACCTCTCTGGCCCTTCTTCAACCAACCTTCTTACTCCCCTGTAAAGCCCCTTCCCTTTAGTTAAAAATATTCCCCATTTTCTAGCCACTCACCTCTGTCCCTCCCACGTTTACTGCTGAGATAAATTCCTATATATTTGTAGACCAGTACTGTAGTAGTACTTTAAAACTACTACAAAATGCAGTTTGTGAATAGGCCCTGCAATTTCTTTGTGAATAAACCTTCAGGTTTTGAAAATTAAAATACTCAAATGCATTTATTTGTAGTATGGTACCTTGTTTGATCCAATCGTTTTATAGACTTTCCTGCAAGCATATACTCTATCACATAATGGGAGCTACACTAGGCTGAAATGAATTCCGTCGCACAGTTGCAATGAAGGCATAATGAAATATGTGATTGCAAATTCCTGTCATACCTATATCACATTTCTCATGTTCCACAGTGATAACTATTAATTGTAAGTGAGATGCCAGCCTAGGAATTTATGATTACATTTTTCTCATCTATAACAATGGGACATTACTTGTAAGGTAGTTAAGGCATGCCATGTCGCGCTCAGGGCCTCAACCCTTACTTGACATGAACGCAGAAAGAGGTTTGCATAGGCATCAAAATATAGGTTGGTTTAACAATCACATACCATATTGAGGCGCATTTATTGTATTTACAGCATGGTAACTGTATTTAGGTGGCTTTGGTATGGAACAGTGTAGACAGGTTTTAGCTATTTCCTTCAGAGATAATTCATTAGAGTCATAAAGGGCCCCCTACTTGGTCGTTCTATTTAATGGCATTTTGCAGGGAGACGACCTGCCCACACTTGGTTAGGAGCAGAAATTGGCCCTATTCTAAAAAAGGCTGCCAACTAACCCCCTCAAAATATAGACCCATCGGCTTAATTGATACATCACAAAAGCTGATGAGGAGGGTTGGGGTTGACAGGATTCTTGGGTGGATTGATGAGAATGGGATCTTGTCTATACTCCAGGCAGGCTTTAGGTCCGGCACATCTACCTTAGACCAGATATTTCGCCTGCAGGTCCTGTACTGGAAAACAGCAAAGGTAGAGGGTGGCAGCCTCTACCCTGTGTTTGTGGACCTGCGGGCGGCATTTGATCTGGTCCCGCGTGAAAAATTGAGGGAAGGTGTTAGCAGACTTGGGACTCCCGCCATACTTAATAGTCGTCTATCTAGGCTCCACGTAAAAAAATTTGCCCAGGTCAGATGTGGTAGGCATGGCGTACTCACAGATCAATTCCCTGTCCAAAAATTAGTTTGCCAAGGGTGCGTGTTGGCACCCACACTATTCAGCCTCTACATTAACGGCCTTGTGGAACATCTGAATGGTGTGGTAAACAATGATGCCCCTAAATTGGTTACGGGTAGAGTGCCCGCTCTGATGTTAGCAGACAACACTCTGCTGATGTCTAGAACATCATCGGGAATTCAGAAAACACTTAACGGATTCGTGGAGTTTTGTGAGCTCCGGGGATTAGAAATCAATTTGGGAAAAATAAAGTTTATGATTTTTAACCCCCCTAAGCGGGTACGCCCAAACCCGGTTTTACATGGCACTCCCCTTGAAAGGGTTAAAACATTAGTCTATCTGGGTGTTACTCTGAATTTTGATTGCAACACGCAGATTGCTAAGTCCACACTTAAGTTATCCCAGCTAGTTGGGGGTATAAGCAAAGTTTTTAGGGAGTCATCTTATAGGCCGGTGTACCCAGCTTTGGAGATATATTGTCGCCAGGCTAGAACGGCAGCAATTTACGGGACTGAACTTTGGGAGCACAAGCAGATAATGAACCTCAAAAAGGTAGAGCAGTCTTTTGTGAGAAACCTAGTTGGGTTACCGCCTAGTACGCCTTCGATCCCTCTTAGACTTAATCTTGGCATGATCCCAATAGAGGAGATCATGAGTGCAAGACCAATATTGTGCTGGAAGAGGTTGTGGTCAGTCCCTGAACTGGCCGCTTATAGAGTGGAATTTTCTGAGATCTGGTCTCTTCTTATATACAAAAAGATCCCTTGGCTTCAGCATATTCGTGCTGCTAGTACCCGGTTAGGTCTTTTGGAACTGTGGGAAACTCCTGAGACTTATTGTCTAGGGATATCAAAGAATGAACTCCTTTCTCATATACGTATGCAGAACGCTCAAACGCTATTGAGCACTGCAACACTGGGTAGGTTGACATCTGAGTTCCTCCTAGTTAAATCAGAATTCAAAACTGAGGAATTCTTGGATTTAATTGAACCCCCGCTTGCTCGAAAGCTATATCTCCAGCTAAGGTATGGCACTCTACCTATTAGGTCTTTTACATCTAAATGGCTAAAACCCGATAATGAAGTTTGCCCTGCATGTAGCTATAAAAATGAGAATGTAACGCATGTATTGTTTTTCTGCCCTGCCTATTCTGCAATTAGAAAAAGCTGGCTGATTCCTATTTGTAAGAATTTGGGATTTTTGCATTTTACACAGGCTTGTAGGATACTGACCTATGATACCCATCCTCCCATAGCGAGCATACCGGTGCGATTCGCTCTCCCATAAAAGACACCAACCCAGTTGTTGTCGTTCACCGCGTAGTCTTTTATTGAATCTTAAAGCAGTGTCATTAATCCTTTATTCATCTCGGATTATTAAGCCTTTATTCATCTTGCTTATGGTAAATCTTTAAAATACTTTGCTTGTAAATAAATCTCAAGGTTGTACATTGTCATTATATTTTCAACCCACTCTCCAAGGGGCCTTTCCTTAACCTTCGGGCTGTGCCAGCAGGCCACAACCAAGATAGCCTGCTCTCCTTAAGTTGACCGCCCTCCGGTCAACGGAGCCGCAGGTAAATAATCAACCAAGGTAGCCTGCTCTCCTTAAGTTGACCACCCTCCGGTCAACGGAGCCGCAGGTAAATAATCAACCAAGATAGCCTGCTCTCCTTAAGTTGACCGCCCTCCGGTCAACGGAGCCGCAGGTAAATAATGTGCCTCCATGAGACAACCATACTGGGGCATCCCCCTTTCAATGTTATAAACATATACCAAGGCATCTTGGGTAGGGGAGGAGAGGTCAAGGACCACCAGCAGGTCAGTCCCCCCTCTCCCGCCAGCCCAGAGCCCCACAATGACTGCTTGCCCTTTCCAAGGGGCATCCAGTCCATACCAAAATGGAAGTCCCCCGCCTTTTCTTGCCTGGGACCCCCGCCATGCTCTTCCTTGTTGCAGGGATGGGTGGGTGGGTAATTCTTTTGCTGGTCTGCTGCCGGAGCTGTAGGGAGAAGACAAAGAGGATTAGCTCTGCCTCCCCCGAGGTTTTATACCCTCGGGGGAGGGAAGGTCGACCCTGCCTTCCTGGCGACTCTGGTCTCCCGTGATAGGTTCACTTGGACCTGCTTCGCTGGCTGCCCCTCCCCTGTCCTGCTGCTGCCTCCCGGACATTCCTGCTGGCCTCCCGCCCCAGATGCCCACTAAGGGCGCCACGCCCCTAGGAGCGGGTGGCGCCGTCATAGTGAGCATACCGGTGCGATTCGCCCTCCCATAAAAGACACCAAACCAGTTGTTGTCGTTCACCGCGAAGTCTTTTATTGAATCTTAAAGCAGTGTCATTAATCCTTTATTCATCGCGGATTATTAATCCTTTATTCATCTTGCTTATGGTAAATCTTTAAAATACTTTGCTTGTAAATAAATCTCAAGGTTGTACATTGTCAATATATTTTCAACCCACTCTCCAAGGGGCCTTTCCTTAACCTTCGGGCTGTGCCAGCAGGCCACAACCAAGATAGCCTGCTCTCCTTAAGTTGACCGCCCTACGGTCAACGGAGCCGCAGGTAAATAATCAACCAAGGTAGCCTGCTCTCCTTAAGTTGACCGCCCTCCGGTCAACGGAGCCGCAGGTAAATAATCAACCAAGATAGCCTGCTCTCCTTAAGTTGACCGCCCTCCGGTCAACGGAGCCGCAGGTAAATAATGTGCCTCCATGAGACAACCATACTGGGGCATCCCCCTTTCAATGTTAAAAACATATACCAAGGCATCTTGGGTAGGGGAGGAGAGGTCAAGGACCACCAGCAGGTCAGTCCCCCCTCTCCCGCCAGCCCAGAGCCCCACAATGACTGCTTGCCCTTTCCAAGGGGCATCCAGTCCATACCAAAATGGAAGTCCCCCGCCTTTTCTTGCCTGGGACCCCCGCCACAGGGCGAGTAGCTTACTGGCGCGCTCGCCCTCCCCCCGACCCAAAAATACTTTGTTGTTTGGTGCCACCTCGCACCACACCCTGTTCCTGTATCAATTCACAGCTGATGACACACGGGGCCTCCCAACAGCAACGTAAGGGGTAGCCAGTTGAAAACTTAACTTCACGCTGACTGCAACTTCTTGCAGTGACATACCTTCCTTGTCAGGCTACCTGGCAGTACTGATTCTCAGTTAAATTCATAGATGATTGCAAGCTTGGGGAGCATCTGGGAATTCTACGCTCTAGGAGGTTCTTTACTCCATTATCAAATGTGATACCCAAGGATAGATGATGCAAAGAATGAATAATTTGACGCATGCCCCGCGGCTGACAGAGCCTAATCTTA
This sequence comes from Lissotriton vulgaris, assembly GCF_964263255.1. NCBI lineage: Eukaryota > Metazoa > Chordata > Amphibia > Caudata > Salamandridae > Lissotriton > Lissotriton vulgaris. The sequence continues at coordinate 3,734 of NW_028254409.1, read as the reverse complement.
GCTAATGGGTATTGCAGTGAATGTAACATCCGACACTTAGTAACTGCGGGTGTTCACATTAAGAGCATTATATCTAAATGAAGGCATACTGCAACCCCTTACAATGTGAACGCCTTAACCATGTACATATAAGCTGCTTCAGTAAATTATCTGATTAACATCAGTTAATCATAGTAATGACATATCAGGATATTAATAACCCAATTATTCATAGGGAAACAAATTAACGTTTTCTTCCAGGAAATGAGGTTATCCGTTATTGAGACTAAGGTAACGTATAGCTAATCCATTAGTAAATGATCCATGAAAACCAATGCCAGCGACCTTTTGCGCTTTCACCGTCAGGGCATGTAGCCCGTAAACACATAAGTCCGACATTTAAACACCATGCCTAAACCATCCACGCTCGTGTGACATGGACGCTTCCAGAGAGGCACATTTGCTTTGGCAGAAAGTGGCAACTTTCTACATGTGCGGCTCTTTACAATGACTTAGGATGTGGACTGGATACTAACACGTGGTTGGGATTAGTTCAGGCATTCCTCGCATAACTTTTGTGTACATTATTTGCTTCACCTGGAATACCCTACCTTTGTTGTACATGCAACCGCTGTGTACTACGGAATAAGTAACGACCATGGGCCATTTGTTTGTATGCCAATTTTCCTGTTTAACAAAAGGTGGGGGGGAATGCGACACCTTTACCGCGTATTGATTGTACTCGTAACGTCAAGATTTATAAGAATACCTCGTTAAGGATGCCTGGTCTAACAGATTACGTAAATCATTGCAATACAAGCCATGCAACTGGCGAAGATCCAATACTTGTCCCTTTAGGAAATTGTTTACCGATTTATAATGAACGGGATCGCCCTGGGCCTATGAGTACTTAATGCGGAAAGGTACATTACCCGCTTGAAGCCCACCCATATAATAACGGCATTGCAGAACATTGTTTGAAAAATTGAGAACAGGTCTAGTGTAATGTTTACCAAGTATTTGTTAATGGTAACCCTCTGGATTTGAGCCTTTTCGGAAGGGCTAATAGAGCCAAGACACCAGGACACGATCTGCGACATAAACTGATTTGTTGAGGGAAATTGCAAGCCTAATCTATACCCTGCCTCCAAAGTAAGCCTGCCTGCTCTGCGCCAAGCTACCACAGTGTGAGAAGTGTGGCTCAAGTGGTTGGAGTGGCAGACCCCAAAGCAGAGATCCGTACCGGATCAAGGGTTCAATTCCCCGCCTCGGCGGGTCTTGGGCTCAGAATTCCCTGGACCTGACAACTCTCGCCTCGGTGCCCACTCCAATCATGGAGTCCCACTCTGCAACACTGGGCCATAGCCTGCCTAATCTCCCAAAAAAGGCCCCTCGCAGCGGGATGCCTGGCTTTCGCCTTGGGGGTGCCCAGTAATGGGCTATCTCGCAGGGGAATACCCAGGCGGGTTCCCCAAGCAAGCGCTGCGACGCTTTCGGGCAGCCATGCGCTCTACAAATCAAATTTCATTCATTCAACTCTTTGACCTAACTGTTCCTCAATTATGGACATAACTGCATCCAAATACCTATACATGAATACGTAATCATTCTATCTTAGCGCCCGTTCTCCAAGGGTCTTTGTTTCAATCTTGGGGCTGCGACAGCAGGCCACAACAAGATAGATAGCCTACTCCCCCTTAAATTAAAAAGTCCTCAGATCAACGGGGCTGCCGGTAAATATTCGATAACTGCCACCACCTGTGGCAACAAACGGCTTCCAGGTAGGGAAGGAAATACAGGACCACCAGCAGGTCAGCCCCAAATCTCCCGCCAGCCCGGAACCCATATGCCTTAAAAGATAGGTGAATGCTACCTGGGTGCAGTTGTGTTGCTACTAATGTTAACTGCCACTTGACCCTATTCAGGCGTAACTCCTGATTTCTGAAGCCAAAATGTATTTAATTGCCTTTCATAGAAATTAATTGCTCCATTTTAACCTGTTGGCCTCTATGAAATATCGCATTATGATGCACGTCAGGAGGCCCTAAGCCATGATAAAGCATCCCTTTCTTGCCACAACGAACACCGTTGATAAACAATGTGCTGTTTTAACAAGTAAAAGCAGTTTGCTTTTAAGTCGTTGCTTTCTGCGTTTTTCCCTTTTGTGATTCTTAGGGCGACTGAGAACTGTAGAGAAGTATCCATTTCACCAGCAGCTCCTAAAAGCACGTCTTTGTCGACAATGTGGATTTTCATGAGGTGCAACTTGTTGCGAGCATTATATAAATTAAGCCTTATGTTGTTCCTAACGAAAATGAATTCTCCTCCAAGACTCTCCCACTCACCTAACAACTACGCTGTGGGCCTTCTCCTTTCCCTCGTGCAGCGACTCAACTAAGCATGGGCGGAAAATCCGTTTCACTCGCGGATTTTGCGGATTTTCGGTAAATTCCCAATCCGCGAGATTCGCGAATCTCCCGCAAAATCCGCAAATCCGCGAGCAGCGGATTTTATGGCTTGCTCGCACTGTTCGCGTGAGTTCGCGGCTTCCCAGTACAACTTCGCGCCCCGCGAATAAGCGCTAAATTGCAGAAATACGATCTTAGCAAAACTGAAACTACTTACCAGGTTCAAAAGTTCAGGCTCATCATTAGTAGCCATTTCCTGTAGTGCTTCCTGAAGGGCCCCTCCAGAGTTCAGTTGCCAGTTGCAACTATTATGTGACCCTGCTCTGAACCTCAGAATAGTTACACATATGCCACAAAGGTCCTGAATTACAGCTAAGGGAGACAAGCAGGAGCCAGGCTGGAAGTTCAAATCCATTAATCAGCCCCTAATTCATTATTGTCAGTTGGGGCAGGGCAGGTGTTGTAACTAATTTTGCAACAATGAAAGCACTTAGCAAGTGCAAAAGATCACTAATCAGGAAGCACTAAGGAAGCAGGTGCCAGCTAAAAAAATATTCTGTGACACATTAATCAGCCCCAAATTAATTCAGGTCACTTGAGGCAGGGAAGGTGTGCTTTGCTTTGCCACAATAATGTACACTGACTGGACAACCAGAGGGTGCTGTGATGAAACAGAGGGTGGCATGGGTGGGCCAGAGGGTGGCATGAGTAGTCAGAGAGTGGCAGTGGTGACAGAGAGTGGCAAACACAAAAAAAAAAAAATCCGCACATTCGCGAGAATTCGCGGATTTTGCGGATTGCGAGTTCGCAAATCCGCAAAATTCACGAACGCGAGATTCGCAAAATTCGCCCATGCTTAGACTCAACTACCATCGTAATTCTTTTGCTGGTCTGCTGCCGGAGCTGTAGGGAGAAGACAAAGAGGATTAGCTCTGCCTCCCCCGAGGTTTTATACCCTCGGGGATGGGAAGGTCGACCCTGCCTTCCTGGCGACTCTGGTCTCCCCTGATAGGTTCACTTGGACCTGCTTCACTGGCTGTCCCTCCCCTGTCCTGCTGCTGCCTCCCGGACATTCCTGCTGGCCTCCCGCCCCAGATGCCCACTAAGGGCGCCACACCCCTAGGAGCGGGTGGCGCCGTCATTGTGTTTGTGGTTTCTCGTTATTTATTCAGTATGTGGCGTAGGAGGCAAACCTTTTTAACCTAATTGTTGTACCTACTGTTTTTACTTCATGTATCCAGATAACTTGTAGTTTAATTCTTTTTTAACATTTTATGACTATTTATTGTCTTATTCCTTGTGCTGATGTATTTTATGTGCACTTTTATGGTCATTCGACCGAAATAC